>NC_048916.1:5201817-5315989 GCF_011077185.1 Oxyura jamaicensis | reverse complement strand
TCTTTTTTTTCTTTTTTTTCTTTTTTTTTCTTTTTTTTCTTTTTTTTCTTTTTTTTCTTTTTTTTTCTTTTTCCCTCCTTACCTCATGTAAATATTTTGGTTAGGAGTGCGTTTTCTTCCCCTTATTGAACATAATCACTGGTGTTTCCAGTATATACCACACCAGATTTGTGCTACAAACTTCACGTTATCCTTAGCAATTTTCTTTCTGACCACTGGGATTTGGGAAGTCATTGTTATTTTGATGACATGATGTCTGAACAAGTAGGTACCGATGTGTTTATAATACCATACAAAGGCAGTCAAGCAAAATTTTGGTCTTTTTTTTTTTTTTCCTGTTAAATTGAATAAAGGTTTCTAAGTAAAGGAAAGGTTGTGTTCACACGGACACAGGTGGTGTATATTCTTTGGAAAATATTTGACCAACCTGGTCCATAGTTGTACTGTGTTATTATATTTCAGCATAAACTTTATTCTCCAGATAATGCTTACTGTGGCCTTTGACTCTGCTAAAGAAGGCCACTTGCTTTTAGATAATACTTGCTTTACAATCATATGGCTTTTCTTAAGAGAAGCTTACGCGAAAGCTGACATAGTTTTAAAGCCTTCCAGTGAAAGGCTGGGCTTTCACAAATTTACCTTGGGACAAAGCCAAGGCAATTTTGATGGTTCTTGGTCGTGTTACCCAGGAGTGACTCTTGAGGATCACTGTTCTCAGAACCACAACGTACCTTGAACAGTGCCATTTAGCAAAGGTTGAGGACATGGTGACAGAAGTGGGATATTTGTTGTGCTCCCTTTCAGTTTCACAGGTGGCTGAGCTGGGAGGGGAGGCTGAAGGTAATATTCTGCCCAAGGTGAGGGCGTACGACTGGGTCCTGCCGACATCCTCCCTGACTGGAGCAGTAGGTCACGGATCAGACCGTAGTCACATATTACACTCATAAACTTATCAGTGCAACACAACGTTTATTTGTTTTCCCATGCTTGTGTGTGTGGTGGTTTTTGGTTTTTGTTTTGTCTACAAGGTACCTAATCCCTGCAGAAGAGAAAGGAGTCTTCTTCCCCACAGGATACAAACACGATCGCATAACCTGGAGCTTCCCAGGGTTATTTGTCATCATCATCATCATAAAAACAAACAGCACCCATTAAATTGCAGTGGTGAAAGGGACCAAACGTGAAAGATTCTCATTTATTTTCCTTCCTGTTTCCATGGCTTAAGATTGATTTCTCTTTATTTTGCAGCATTTACTGCTGTTCTAATTCATTCTTCTGCGGGAATCAAATGAATGTAAGGCTTCTGGCACTTGGGACTTGATTGTTGTGCTAGAAAACAAAACACCTGATGACTGCTTGTTCTGAGATGATGCCGAAAAGCTCGCTGAATCACAACTGAAATTCAAGCAAATGAGGTTTATTGGCCAAAGAGAGACCAGATTTTTCAGATTCCAGGGACAATGCAGAGAAATTGCCGGTTTGGTTTTACTTCTTAGCTGTACTTTTTGTAACAGCAGTGTTTTATATCTAGATGGATTCAAAGGACATAATTTGGAGGAAATATATTAACATCTTTCCAGCTGAGCTCTGATTCTGGGTGAGGAGGTAGTGTATGCAATACAGTGGTGCAGAGCTTTTGTTTCTGCGAGAAAGTTTCATTTCATACGTAAGAGAATTGAGCTGAGGCTTTAGTATTAAACAGATGAGTATATTGTAGGAAATAGGTTACTATGAACACAATGTAAAATTCCACTACCAAAATGACCCCCCTAACATACATAAATATCATCACAATGGACTTTAGCAATGTACGTGTTTCACCTTAGCAAACAGGCTTTGGCTGCGAACTCGAAGAACTGCTGGGTTCTGCAGAAGCTTATCTCGCATTATATCAGAAAAGAGATTGCCTTTGTGTGTGAGTAATAATTCCAGTGAAATGGAAAGGTCATGTTAACTAGGACTCAAAACATGTACACCTTGGAACATTTACAAAATGAAATAAGAAACTAAAACCATTTAAAATCCTAGTAGAATAATTTCAGTTCCCTGGGATTTCTTAGAGTCTTTCTAGCTGGCAGAGACTTCTTAATCGACATGTGATTTCACGACAGCCTGAGTAGAACTGTAAACACACCTCTTAAATTCTGCTCTCTAAAGAAGCTTTATGGAAGTGGCAGAATGAGATGCAAAGAGGTCCCCCAAGGACAATGAAAGCTGAAGTTGTAAGGGGGGCTGTGTTTTGTGGACCGTAAAATGCCTTGTTAAGTCTCACTCTTTGTGAGGCTGGATTTTTTTTGGCCTTGGTGTAGACCTTTAAAAGCAGGTTGTTCTGTGTTTCCATGCTGCTGGTGACCAGCTCTTCGTGAATGGTTTTCTAGAAGCAATTGTGAAGGATTCAAAAACTGGCTACTCAGAAGCAGCAAAGGGATCCATGGGGTTTATTTAAAATGAAGCAAAACCAAACCAATTTTAGCGTTTATAATCTGCCACTATGTTTTTGTATTATTTCATGCTGTGTGTTTACCTTTAGATCTGAAGTGAGTATGGCTTTACACAGTAACCCTCAGGTAATGGTATTGTGATTTCTGTATGTACTTATCACACCACACAGAATTCAATATTTGTCTTTGGAGATCCTGTTTTGTTCTAAAAGATGAGATTACTTGTAAACTTATTGGGCCAGTGATGATGTATAGAGATGACAAATGGAGATAAGTAAGAGCTGGGACCTCCCTACACAGGCTTCTCCTGGGTATAGAGAGCAGTGAAGTATGGCCAAGTGTGGAGCACAGCAGCGCCTGGGGCTTTTCTGATAACTGGTTAACATCTTAGGTTTTAACCCCCAACAAATGATGTTTTATCTACTGAATCCTCATCTCCTCCTGCTATACCAAGTGAACCCTGAAACTGCATCACTGAAATAAAGGCGAAGTGGCTTCAAAGCAGATGACAAATAAAAAAATGTAGCCTGGGAAGCCAGAACAATTGTGTCTTGGGCATGGCAGTGAGCTCAGCAGGAATCTCCTTCCCCTCATCGTCTTTCTTCAGGAAAAACTTTTCCTGATAATCTCAACTTCAACTCCTTCCTCCTCCTGGAAATGGTGTGGGATGAAGGATGGGGGGAAAAAAAAAACAGGACACTGATCGTGCAGTGCTTGAGGGCACAGGTGCTCTGGGGCTGGCTCCGCGTGCAGGCAGGGATGCCCAAACCTCCAAGCCCACTTAGGTTGTCTGGGGACAGGAGGGACTTCTTGCTGATCCTGCAAGCTGTGGGATGCTGAGCTGCACAGCGTGCTCCTCCTTGGGAGAAGTGAATCCTCTGGGTGACCGGGCTGATGAAGGGTGCTGCAGCTCCTGGGCTGTGTGTGGCTGGGGCTGTCTGGGTCACAGCGCTTACTGCTGCCTGGGGGTTCTGTCTGGGAGGAGCAGGAGCCCGTGTCTTGACCTCTTTCCTTTTCCTGCCTCTCCCCACGGTGATTCCTCTTCACAGTGACTGAGACACGCGATTTTCAGTCGCTGGGACTCCTTTCTCTGCATCTGTTTCATCTGTCCTGTTCAGCGCCGCTGCAGAAACATGTCTTGTTTTGAATTGAATCATTTGGTTTCCAAGTTTCTCCAGCCACAAACAAAGCAGGAAAAATAAAACTTGATGGGTGAGACTGCACAAAAAGAATCTGAATCAGCCAAGAGCTCAGCCTCTCCCTCTTGCTTGGCTCAGAAACTTGGCTCCTCCAGCTCTGCTTGCAATTCAGCTTAGTTTTTGTCACGTGGAGGGAGAGATGTGGAGTTGTGGGAAATGGGATGCAGGGTGGTGTAGAGGAAGTGTTGGTGTTTTTTGACAAGCAGCTGTTGATCCATATTCTCAAAGAGCTGTGGGAGGGCTTTCTTCAGTGTCTTTCGCCCCACTCCCCCAACTCTTTTTTTTTTTATTCGTCTAGAAGCTTAAATTCTTGCTGTGAGTGTAACAGGGATTTTATTTTCTAGTGCAATTGTCTTTATGTGTGTTACTTCCAATCACAGCATTGTTCCATATCTGACATTACCTGTTTTAGTGGGCAATAGTTTGTGCTTCTCAGTTACGTTTTCAGGATCTGGGAGATAATAGCTTGCTTTTGCAAAATCCAGCACCCTTAGGGAGCCTTTGCAGCAGTGGTCATGGTTATGCAGCACAGCATGGTTTCAAGGCAATGTCTGGGAGAATAAAAACAGAACAGGAGGTGGATTTTCTGCTGTGGTCTGTCTTGGTATGATACCGGGCCAGGGCAGTGGGTCGGAAAGCAGCCAGATTCCTCCAGATTGGGATTCCCTTATGTCGAAAAGAATTCATCCTCGTCCTGTTTGGGAAAGGAGAATAGTGGAGCATTTGTGCCATCACTATCTACTGAAAGCAGCTCCCCCAGGAGCCATTTGCTTAACGCACCTTCCAGAGTTAATGGTCTGTAAAACGCTCTCTTGCTGGCTGCAGAATTCAGTGCTGCTGGAAATCTGGGCCAGATTCTCTGCTGCGCTCTCCTTTTTGTGTTGCTTCTGCTCGTTCCATGTGCATTATACCTTAAAGAGCTCCCATCTGTCTGCAGTGCAATTTCACGTTCATAAAATATCTTCCCTAATCTTTTCATCTTTTGCAAATGCTTTCTGCCACCTCTGCAATTCATTTTGTGTATGTTTCATGGATGTATACAAGCTGCTTGGTAGCTCAGATACCTCCTTTTCACCCAGGCCTGAATGGATTTTCTTAGAGATGGAAGCCTGGAGAATTGATGTGAATTACTGTAGGATTCTGCGCATCCTATGCAGATGAATGACAGGCCGTGGTTGCTCTGTCACTCGCTTTTAAGTGCAGGGAGTGTGGCCTCGCAATTAGCACTGGTGGTGAGTGTGTGCAGTGCGCATCAGAGAGCCCCATCAGTAACACGGAGCTTCTCTCCTTGCCAGGACCTTAAAGCCATTGCAAGTCTACTGCAGATCTCTCTTGAGTTTCTTCTTTCCTGATCAGGAACATCCCTGAGAACTGCTACAAGCACTGGATCTGGTCTATTTTATTACTTATTTTTATCTTTCTGTGCTGAATCGCTGCTAATTCAGCGGCAAAGCTCTTACGCTGCACTTAAAAATAATTATGCGTGACGGGGCTCATGGAACTTCAAAGCAGCAGGGAGCACAAATAACCACGCGAGCCAGTGAGCGACGCTCAGTTCGTAATGCCAGATGAGAAGTGAGGTGAAGAAGCAAGGCAGCTCCTCTAAGTATGGCCTGTGCCGCAGTTCAAAGGCATGACCACAGCTTGTGGGAGCACACGGGAGCTGCCTGGGAATGAATTAGCTGGAGGACTCACACTGCAAAAAACAGGCTGGTCACCGTAACTGGTATTGGGTGTCAGCAGCTCGGGGCTCTGTCCCAGGCGTGCCACGGGCTGGCTGCGCGCCTCCAACCTTGTGTGGCTGCTCTCGGAAGGGACCCAGGGCTGGGGAGTTTGGGGCTGGGCTGCCAATGTCAGTGCAGCCCTGCGAGGGACGGGTTCTGCCCTGTATCCTGCTGCAGGTGCAGAACGACAGCTCCCATCCTTCTCCTTCTGACGTAGTAGCAACCTGGGTGGGTAAAGCACAGGATGGGTCTTCAGGTAAGAGGTTGCTTCCTGGACTTCAGCAACCTGAAACCTTGTAGGCACCAGAAATGACCATGGAAAACAGTTTCTGGTGGTAGAGAGGACTTCATGGGGCTATGACCAGAACTGTAGGCTGGTGTTCACGTGCGCCTTTTCCAAACCTCGGTTTAAAGACAGCTGTGGGCGAAGCCTTATGAGTATTCTGAGTGTTGTAAAATGTTTTGCTAAGGCCTTGTTACCGCTGCTAACAGCTTTCAGCTGGGACTGGCTAAAGAGATTTGTGGGCAGCCTTGCAGGGTGTGGGGGCTGAAGGAAGTAATGCTAACTCTCCACTGAGTGCTATCCTTTCCTTTGGGACAGTCTTGAGTTGGTAATGGGCCCTGCTACAATTACAATATCCGTTAGCATGTACAGGGCTAGAAGGCATTAGCCCCACAGTTTTCACTTGACTGTAATTATTTTTCCACTTGGAGCCCAGCTGTTGAGACCAATTGTCAGTAAAGAGCTGGTCTATCACTTGCAGGAGTGATTGCATGAGGAGTTGGGAAAATGCAGTACTTGCAGAGCCCGTCTGAATGCTAACAGGCCTCCCTCTTGGCTAAGGGAAAAAAAATCTGAAAAATCTTGCTGTAGAAGTGCAAATTATTTTTATGTAGGGTAATTCCTATTCAAAGCCCTCTTCTATCGTCTTTTGATATAGAAGAGTATACAGTTAGCCACAGTGGATGGCTGAAAAGCTATGGCCTTTTCAGCAAACTCTTGTATTGATCTCCTTAGTTCTTTTTTTTTTTTCAGTTGTAGACAAAAATTCTAGTGCTGGAAAATTTTGGGAATTGTTTTTCAAGTTCATTGAAACAATAGTATTCTAGTTCCTAGCTAGAGGTAGTGGGTTGATGAATATGCCTGGAAGAGAAGGGTTTTTATTTTTATTATTATTATGATTGTACTCTTAAAACAAACCCCCCAGCAGTAACTAGTAAAAACCCAGCCTTATGCTTTTCAGGTGGGTGTGTTTTTTGTTTGTTTGTTTGTTTTTTGTCTTCCTGATTTGCTCTTTCTGTGATAGTCACTTCTGCTGTGAGTGTAGTAATGACGATAACAAGTCATAAAAAGAATTAAGATACATACTGCTTGAAATCATGTATTTATTGGCAGGAACGAACAATGAAACAACGTAAAGCGTACCTACTAATGGTAATGCAATTAAGATACAACTTGTAGAATATACTTCACAGGCTATTCAGCTTTAGGTATGTTGAATAAATGATACAGACTAATAGGTTAAAGTTCCTGTCCTCCCTTCACCTGAATGGAGTCCGTGTGAATAAATTTACTTGATTTATGCTGTGTTCATACACAGTAGTTTTCTACAGTCTTTAAAGATCTCCCATAAACCAATTCATTTTTTCACTTAAAATGCTTATTGGTGCACTTCCCTGCTTGTTCACTGTACCGCTTCATTCCTGGTTTTGTTTGTGATACAGAATTTCTTAGTTTTCACTGAACACAGGAAGTCTTTAGTTTCAATGGGTGTTGGATCTGATCCTTAAATCTCACGAATGGAGGCTGAGTAACTCAGAAGATCCTCATTAATTCTCTTCAGATGAATAAAAAGAGCTGTGAGCTCAGATGTGAGTTAAAATGCAAACATGAATGAGCGGTAATAGGGAGGACAGAGAAAAAATAAGAGGAAAATCGTTGTGCTTAGACATAAAACCCAAAAGGGGAAAGGAAAGACTTTATATGATTAAAACATGTAGAATGCCCATTGAAGGAGGTGGATGAATGTTCCAGTGTTTTACAACTCGTTATGTGAATAACGACACACCAATTTTACAATATACATAAGAATTTTGATGTACCATGCCTCATTCACACTAGAGAAAACAAATGCAGAGTAATGCCATACAGAAGAACACTGTTTAGCTGCTCAGGGCATGAGAAACAGGATATGACCCAGGTCCCACTGGAGTTAACTTAAACACTGTCATTTTTCAGTAAAACTTGATTCACGCTGTGCAACATAGCTCTTGGAGCTTAACACTTAAGGATATCCAACAGGAGAAAAGAAACCTTTTTACAACAAGAAGACTCAAAGGGATCATTAAAGATAAATTCCCCAAGCATGCTGAGTACTTAATACTGGATCCTGCAATGCTTACGTGTGAAAAACCTCCCAGTTTAATGGGAGGTGCGTGTGTGAGCTGATTGCTGGATCAATCATTTTGTAGATTATGTAAATGTAGATTGCTCCATACGTAGCAAACAGGGAAGTTTCATAGAAACCAGCTAATTCACAATCAGAAGTTACAATTATGTTAAGTCTGGGAAGAGATTTCTCTTTATCAGTTAATACCTAATTTCTAGGAATCCTGTTGAATACCTGGATATCTGGCAGTAGGAAATATTCAGGCTTCTGTTAGCCTTCTAACTTGCACAGTTGCTCAGTACAACAAATTATTCTTAGAGGTGTTTTTATACATTTGGATTTTATAAAGCTATATTCCTCTGTTAGATCACCAAGAATGAACTGACTCAAAATGTTTTATGTCCCAGACTTCACCTCCGTTCCATTACTAGTGGCAAATTCTGATTGCATAAATAAAGAGCTTGACTTTTGTTGAAGAAACACGCTCAGTAACAGTGTGTGGGGGGGTTTCTTTCCTTTTTTCTTTTTTGAGGGGGAGGGATTTTTTTTCCCAATGGGACTGCCTTGAAATGTGACAACTCCAGCCTTAGGAATTGAGAGCCACACCACTGAAAGCATTACATACAGCCCATCAGATTCTGATATCCAATAGCTCATGTCTAAAATGATGTTGCCTGAGGTTTCCAGCACATCTGAGCATTAAGTTCAGACTGTAGAGGCTGTGTGTTGGTACGCTCAGAACTAGGCTTTGGAGGGCTAAAATTTATTTTTTTTTTCAAACTAGGGAGCAGTGTAAAAACCCTTGTCAGAGCTTCAGAATGTAGAACACCGACAGCTCCAAGGGACTTCCAAAAAGAAGTGCAAGCGCTCAGTTTCATGAGAAAATTAAGACCTATTGATGGAGCATCTAACACTGAATGCCTAATACTGTTAACGCAGGGCTTAAGGATCTTCCCTATTTAGTAGTTTATTCTTTAATTCTGGGTACTGAGGAGGTATTTTCAACAGTTAGTTCAAGCTATAATACATCTGAAGACTTTTACTGTCTGTTCTTGGTCTATTCTTCAGCAACAGCTGCAGCATGTGGACCACGAGATACAGATAATGAGCCTTATCAGCATTTCCCTGGAAGGCAATAAACCAACAAATACTCAGTTCAGTCAACATGTTAAGTCTTCTTTCTTATGCCAAATACTCAGTGCCCTATTTTCTGTTTGGTTTTGGGTAAGGAGCTTTGCAAGCAAAAGAGATTCTGTGCAGAGCTCTGGACTTGATTGAAAGCCGATTATAAATCACCGGGCATCTTTTCCATCAGTTCATGTGAAACTGATGAATTATGGCTGTATAGCAACGCAGGAAATACGCTGGAGCTAGCTACTACATGACAGCTGTTGTGTTCAGAATAAAGGTTCTGACTAGGTAAAATCATTTCCCAACCACAAAATACCTTTAAGAACGATGTCAACGAAGTCCAAAGACGAAATGGAAAGAAGTTCAGAAAAGCTGTCTGGTGATGAGGCACAAGGCATTCTTGGAACCTCCAGCAAACTGTTACTCTGTGCGGATGAAGAAACCAGAACAGTAAATTCCCAGCAGAAGTCACGCGTGCTTTCTGTTAAGAACATGTTCTGGTTTTGCTGTGTGAAACCTAGATTGTGCTCCTTACCCGAAGATGGGAGGGGGTGGCATGTTATCAGTAGGTTCAGTCAGCAATGAGCTGGCTTGAAATTATTTTAATTGCTTCTATTGTGTTTTATCTCCTACAGATCATAACTGGTAAGAAGCTAGGTTCCTAAATGACCTGAAACATGGCTGTATGTTTATATTCCTATCTTAAAATGTTGTGATATCAGTTTCCGTACACGTGCACAAGTGAGAGCTCTTATCTGATAGTAAAATAGAAAAAGACGCTAGAAAAAGTGAAAGGGTTGTTGTTAGTTTTAAGCACTGAATATTTATTTAATCTTGGACAAATCTTTGAGGTTAATCTCTGCATTATTTCAGCAGAGCAGAATTGCACCCTAGAATCTTAGTTCTCTCTTATACACTCGAGCTTCTACTTTTCAGCGTTGGTGCCTTGATTCCTGTACCAAAAATTTAGCAAGAGATGCTGATACCCCCAGGAGAAGCCATCTATCTTTTGGCTCTGTCCATGCAGGCTTTGGCTGGTGTTGGTGTGGAATGGGTGTGCTAAGGGATGGAGGAAATGATAAAATTCAACCATTTCTCCAAGCAGGAATAAGGTGGTAAAATTCAGCTCTTTCTCCAAGTAGCAATATAGTGGCAGCGTTTGGGACGGTGGCATTTTCTTAGTGGGACTGGAGGAATTCCCTTGGTGTTGCTACTGAGGTGCCTCTGTCTGGAACGTCGGGAATGAATTTGTTGTTGCTGGGAGGTGTGAGCAGTGTGCCGGCAGCCTCTCCATGCAACCGGAGTTACTGCAAACGTAGCAGTCCCTCAAACAAGTGTGGTAAGAGTTCCTACAGTGCTTTCCTCCTGAAGAGGAGATTCTCTACCCTACACTAGCATGGGCAAGGCTTGGGAGAATTGTCTACTGCCATTTACAAAGCAGTATGGCTTATATTGCTGTTGGTAATGGTTGGGTTTCTTGGGTATAAATGCCAGAGCCTGCGTAAAAGTCACTGTATGGAGACTTACCTCTTGAAGAGGATCCTGTCTCTTGGGTTTATAGGTCTGGAGCAAACACATTAGCTCAGTGTTCTCCTCAATTTTTAAATAGGGCGTGGTAATTTGACATGAATTCAGTACCTGCAAATGACAGAGAAACCTGTGACTGCAAACAAATAAGAAAGCATGAAGTCACAATAAACAGCCTGTTGCTGGTTCTCACCTGCATCTCCAGCTTTCCTCCCATTTGCAATAAGCAGTTAATTCCCTCGAGAATTTGATCTTTGCGTAGTCTGAGAAACCTTCCCGTGTCGGTATTGATGTCAGTTTTCTGCGATTGCAGAGCTAAGACGGTGTGGGCAAGAGCAGCACAGTGCAGCGGGGTTAAACCTGAACGGAACAGCACAGGCAGGTCAGGCAAATCCGGCACTGGAACACTCCACTGGAGGGAACCATCCCGTGCTTGGCTATTTGTAAGGGATGCCCTGCCAGGACTGATTGGCTCGCCTCTTAGAACTTGTAGTTTGAACACAAAGTTGATCATCCTTTGGCCTAGATACAATCTGCACTTTGAAACCTCTGGCATCCACGCTAAGCATCCATACCGCTAAGCTTTTCCTCTTACCATAGTGGTCAGTCAGGTTCACTTCTACCCGCATGCCGTTGTCTTTGCAGTTTTTCAAAACCTGAAATCAAGATTTTGAGATGATAAATTCTGATTTTGGCACTGTCAAAATACCTCCGTTAAAGTTATCTGACTTTAACCACATCAGACCAACGATGATGTTCATGTACATAAAATCCTTGTCTATTTCAAAGAAAAGCAAATGCATTTGATTTCTTTGTCCTTGCACTTAGGGTTGCACAACATAAACGACCAGCTTACCTCTAAAACTCTCAAGTAGCCATTCTCTGCGCACAGGTGGAGCGGAGTTTTCCCCAGCCCGTCCTGTTCGTTGACGTTAGCTCCCAGGGATATGAGGTCGCTGACCATCAGGTGTTGGTTCTTTTCTGCAGCAAGGTGTAATGCAGTCTGAGAAAAGAAGAACGAGAGAAACTCATTGCTGCTTTAAAGCCATTTTCACCATCCACGGCACTTAGAGAATGTGTTGGGGAGCTGGGACCTTGGGTTTGGTTCCCAGCTGTGTTAATATTTGCTCGGTGCAGATCACTCCCTCCCTCTTTTGGTTCTCCCCTCTACACAAGGATCGTAGCCCCTCCTCGCCTAAGAGGATGCTTGCTGTTTATCAGGGTTTGAAAGACATTTGTGTGACAGAAGGTGTCCCTATTCTCTGCAGGTTAGCATCTTACCCGTTTCTCTGCGTCCTTCTCGTCAATTTTGTTCAGGGATGCAAATCTCCGTGCGAGTGCGTAAGTCAGGGCTCTTCTCCCTTGTGCAACAGCCTTGTGCAGCAGCCTGGAATAAAACACCACTTTAAACAAGTAGGAGATAAAGCAATGGTTAAATCACTCAAAAGTAACAGGGGGAAGGGATTTTAAAACATGAAATGTTAAGGGGCATACAGGCCAAAAGCTTGGGGTATTTAAGCATTTATTTAGTTTGTATATGAATGAGGAAGATGCTGGTTTTGCAGCTTTGTTTGAATGCATCTGCCAGGATATCTTGGTCCTCAGTTCTTGCTGTTGTCCCATTCCTCGCCTGTCTAAGAGCTACTCCACACTTCATTTTTGCTACCAATCTCCATTTCTTGCTTTCTTTTTCTTTTTTTTTCACCTACATCCATGGAAAACTACATCCATTTTCACCTACATACATGGTAAAGGGGTAAAAGAGACAAAAACCCAGAGAAGGGAAACCTTTCTCCTGCACTTAAAAGAAGTACTTCCAAACCATAATTCAGTCCTAGGTAGGAGAGCTCCGTTTCTTCTGTGCATTCAGTCTCACTGTACTACTCAAAATAGTACTTTTCTCCTGAACTTCGTTCAGAAACGACTTGTGTTCTTGTAAATGTGGGCACATCTTCCTTTCCTCCTGGAGGAGACGCTGATGCAGACATTGTTTATTATTATTATTATTATTATTATTACTTTTTTCCTGTAGCAAGGTACCCTTGATGACTTCTCTATAATTCTGCAACTCGTTGCAGTCCTTGTTCGTTTCTGTGGGGTCTGTGAATACTTTGGGGACAGAGCTGTCTACATGAACGGGAACAAATCCCTTTTCCACCAAGCCTAGGACAGTTTATAAATTAAGTTACATGCTCCGTCAGTCTGATTTGATAGTAATATCTTCAAACTAGCTGAACCTCATGGAACAAAATAAGAGATATGAAGCAAGTAGCTGTTTATAAAAAAATAAATAAAGACGCCATGCTGGGCAAAATGAGATCAATAAAACCTTTGCTTTCAATTAATTTCTAACAAAACAGCCACTCCCAGTTCTTTGGAAGTCTGTGCTCTAAACTGGCAGCGTGTGTGTGTTTAGGTGTAATCCTCCCACCCATTTTTATTGCCAACTAATAAAAAAAAGTAATTTTCCTGAGAGTGTCTGCAGCTTGGAAAAGATCTCTTGCAAATCTTTTTCTGTGGCAATTGTTTTGCTTGATTCAATTTTCTTACGAATACCTGTAGTTTATAACTCACTCTTGAATATTGTTCAGAATGAATTTTTCCTGAGGTCAGTTGTAGTCTAGCAATCCTACTGCAAAAATGAAATCTTTCTCTAAACTAATTTAACCTGGATTCTAATTTTCATAATTGGATTCTGATTCTGTCTAAAACTGTGGGTGCTGAAGCACATCTGAGCCTCCCATGGAGCAAGGAAGCCTTTGCTGCAGGGGTGCCCTCAGCCAGCAGCTGAGATTACAGCAAAGCCTCAGGACGAGCGAGGCCCCAGGAAATAGAAAGCAATGAGTTTCTATAGGAAAAAGTGGAGACCTGTTGCCATTTTCATCAGGTGCAAGCAGTTTGTCGGCTGGGATGTTTCGCAGCAAACTTTCTTCCCTGTGTAGCTGGAACTGGAAGAAAGAGATGGCAGAGAGATCCTGCTGTGTGAAGGAAATCGAGGTCAACTTCACGTGTCCCCCAGCATCCGGAGAGCCCACGTTAGCTTCCAGAAATGCCTCCGGGTGGTGTCCTGATGGGTCAAAGCAGGGAGATGGGTTCTGTGCAGGGTGTCTCCAGAAATCCTTCTGGGTACTGGCACGGCCGCCCTGCACCCACCAGCTGCTTTCTTTCTCACTTGTCCTTGGGAACGTTCCATGCGAGCTGGGCTCTTGCACATTTTTCTGACCATCGTGAAAAGAAGGCTGTACCTCTTCCTGCACGGCTGAGCTGTGCTCTTTAAAACAGCACTGGGACTGCAGCTTGGTGAAGCCGTGGCGCCTCTCCTGCAGGCCACCAGCTGCCTGCTTGCTTCCTCTGCTTTCCCACCGGGAGGCTTGCGGGTCCGTGGAGAAGCCCTGCCCAAAGGCATCTGGCACCGAGCTCAGAGACTCCTTCTTCAGCTGGCTTTTGTTCAAGTCTTCCTGCAGCACCTCGACCAGGATATCGAGGTCCTCTAAGCCTTTCAGCGTTTGCCCAATGCTCTGCTTGCTCTGAAACAGCAACAAAAACGGGGAGGGCGGAAGATGGGGGAGGGAAATCAGACATGAAATGTCCTGTTCTCACTCAGTGATACAACATGAAATATGCCTGGGGAGGCTGGCAGCATGGCCTTGAAGGTGTTATGCATACCTGCCTAAGCTGTTTCTCTGTATAAGGGTGAACTCTTCTCTTTTCTGCTGGAAAGAAAGGAAGAGAAAATCTATTTTGAGTTATGGGGGGAGTATGCAGGAGGTATTTTCATCAGGAATTTTGTCCCAGATAACCGATAACATACAGGGTCTTGGCGCACAGCCATCCTGCTCCTGTAATGCAAGGGGAGCTAGGAGCTGGCATGGGTCACTGACCCTGGGAGAGAAGTGGCTCAGCTCTTGGGTACTTAACGGGGATGTCCCCGTTAGAGAAGGGGGCTGTTACCAAGAGAGGAAGGAGCTTCCTAACCTGCTTTTCCTGAGGATCCTTTGGTTGCCATCTTCGCTAATGAGGCTTCCTGAGGACACACACAAAAAACAGCTATTAAATAAAATTAACCGAGATCCTTGCACATAAGAGAAAGTGAAACAGTGGCAAATAACATAACAAACTGTGTAAATTGTCCTGCACCATGCGCTTTGCACAGCAGGCTGCAAGCAAATCAGTTTTCATGAGTGGGTAACCCATGGCAGCCTTACAAAGATAGCGGCAGAGCCTTTTGAGCAGACCTGGTGGCGGGGAGCCTACCAGCTTCGTGGCCTGGTTTTGCAGGCTGTTCACAAGTCGGGGTTGCTAGAGCAAAATCGCTGCTGTTTTCAGGCTGTCTTTGGATTACAGTATGCAGAGCACGGATGGGTTCTCGATGTGTCTAGGGAATGATGTTCCTAGCACAGGCTCTGTGTAAAATTTGGTCTATTCTCCACCTTCGTTAAGAGCTTAATGCTCTTGGTGGATGGAAGAAGCAGCAGCTGTAGCTGTCACCTCTCCAGAACTTCACAGGGTGGGACGTGCGTGTACAGGATGCTACAGCTCGGAGCCACCTCCCTAAACCCAAGGAGCATCCTTACCTTGCTCTGAGCTGGCTCCAGGCCTTTGGAAAGCCGGATTTTTTTCAGTAGCTCCCGTACCGGCATCTTCACCCTCACGCCCATATAACGCTTCTGAGGGGGGTTGGAGCTGAGTGCAGGCTCTGGAAAAGTCATAACACGATGCTTAAAGTAACATAATTCTGAGCTGCTTGGAATAGTGGGAGGGTGAGGTCACCCTGGGAGACAGCCTGTGATGCTGGTGCTCGTCATCGGCTGTGGGAAACTTCCACCTCACCCTGTGTGTCCCTTAGCCCTGGCCTTTTATTAAAACACTTCCTGCTGCACAAATACCCCAGTGCATTGCTTCTCAGGCTACAACTGCCTCACAAAGGGAATTCTTTTCTGGAGCAAGCAAACAAAAACAAACCCCAAAGCTGGCTGTGGGATCTTCAGTCTCAGGGCACAGGCAGAGAGCTGAGTTAACCTGCACGTTACCACATGAAGGCCACGGTCAGGCTTCAGCGAGCAGGGGTGGTTCCAGTCTGCAGAGAAGGAAGAGCAGAGGCTGTCCCACGCGTGAGCGTGCTGCTGGCGGTGGGAGCGGGACAATAAGGAGCAGCGCAGCAACGCAGAAGGAAATTCAGATGGATGGTTGGGAAAAAAGAAGGAAAAGAATCAGATGTTTCTGTTCTGGCACTTTCAGCAGTGCAGAAATAATGGTGCTATCTTGAGACGTGGCCTTGGGCAGCTCCTCTTGCTGCCCATCAGCTCAGGGCTGCCAGGCTGGCTGAGAGCACATCGCTCTGCTTTTAGGCACATCCAGGTCAGCGCCCCTCTTAGCCACGTCTTACTTTTCCTCTGGTGCAGTGAACCTCTGTCCTGTGCTTTCTTATATTGACATGGGTGAAAAATGAGAGTTGTTTCAGGGCTGAGATAGTGATGCCATATCCAAAGTCTTTCTACAGCAGTTCTCGGTGTATTTAGAGGTCAGTACGGTGCAATTCAAAGGGAAGCAAGGATTTTCTGTAGTGGAATGAAATGGTTATTTGAGAATCTATATAATTGTCCAAACAAGCTTGTCTTCGTCAAAACAAGCTGCTCTGTAATTGTTTGTGTTAGGTCTTCTTGCATCTCAGACTTGAATCCCCAGACTTGAAAGACTTGCCCAGATTAGGAGCTTAAACGCATCGCTTTTGAAATACCTTTTATGTAACGCTGCTTCCCACCCCCCGCTCCCTGAGCACCATCCTCTTCCTATAAAACGCATTCAGTAGCAGCTATCATCATTGTCAAACGATAGCTTTATTGCATTAGTTCCGCATCTTCCCAGCTCGTTAGCAGAGACGATGCACAATTACGAGGCGGGTGCTGGGGTCACTGTGCAGGCTGCTGAGGGGTCAGCCAGCAGCGTGTGCTGGAGCAGGGAGAAGCTTCCCTCCTCTTGCAGGTCAACACTCAACAATTAAACAATGCAGCAGGCTGTGAAAAGGTTTGTGCAGTGCAGGCAGGCAGCTTCTGCTACAGTCGGTGGTAAGAAAAACTTGGGGTACCCCGTGGTAGCTGCTGGCATCTGGCGGGCTAGGTGCTGCGCAGGAGCTCAGCAGATGTGCACGGTGCATCTGCCCAGCCTCGGGATGTCTCGGAGCAGGCAGGATTGGCATGGAAACCAGCCGCACGAGATATGGTTTCGCATCACGTGGCGGTGTTGCTCTTCCCTGCTGCGGGCGATGGGAGGCTGACGCCCCTTCGGCAGGCGGGTGCCGGATCCCAAGCAGCCAGCAGCGCGTGACGGATGTGCATGGAGCTGCTGGGCTGTGCTCAGGTTGCTGCCCTTTGTGAATGTCTGACCTACCGCTGAATATTTAAAACATTGGGAGTTGGAAAATGTAGATTATTTCTCAGACTGCTCTGGAAATGGGAATAATTCCCGGTTTAGACTGGTGTTTGAAGAAGAATGATTTAGTCTCTGTAGAGCATTTTAAAGGCCTATGTGAAAAGAATTATGAAAAGGCTAAATTGCTAGCACGTTATTATCTTCAAGCTATTTTACAGTAAAAATGCTAGATGATGGGTTAGATTACATGCCCAGATGTATCCTTGAAAGTGAAGGACTCGGCAAAGGCAATGATTCATCGTGCACACTTTCAGACGATTTTGTAATCTTAATAACTCAGAAGGTCACATCTATTACATTGGTGTTAAAGTCAGAACCAACCTTGCAACTCAGATTGTAACCGAGCAGCAGGATGCTAGAGAGAGACCGAAACAATGGAGTGCTGAGCAACCCTTTACGAAAGGGAATAACTTCTGACTTCAGCAGCAGAGCACAGCAAAATAAAAACAAGAGTTGTGTAGGAGAGAGCATCTTTGTTTGACATTACAGGCACGGCAGCTTAGCGTGTGCTGCTGTCCGTACAGCTCTCTGCTGGCACAGAAGGAGTTGCGAGGCAGTGCACCTTTTTTGCAAAAGCAGCATAAAAGAGAAAATGCGAATAAAGATTTGATCTTACCAGCAGGAGCAGACATCTCTTGTGGTTTACGTGGAGGTGTAGGGTAGATCTCGGGGCTCGCAATGTTAAGTTCAGTTAATCCAGAGTCTGGCAGCGATGGGCTTTGTTGAAAGGAGCTTTTGGGGCTGGCAGTTTCTCCAGGCAGTGGAGATCCTTGGCCTGGGCTGTAGCCACAGGTTTCATTTTCACTGCTGTTTTGATTGACCAGTAGTTCAGGACTCATGCAGACTGTTTGCAGCATTACCTCTGTGTGCGTAGGAAAAGGTGAAAAAGGAGCTTTTTCAAGTTGTAGGAAAGAAAAAAAAAAAAAAAAAAAAAAAAAAAAAAGCTTATTTGGTTGCAAAAAGAAGAAAAAAAATGAAGTTTCACATCAAGCACATGATAGTTGTATTTAATTCTCCAGTGTAGTTAGCCACTCGAAGCTGGGTCCAAATTTGCTCCCCGGTTCTTCCCAGCAAATTGCAGCAGTCGCAGGATAAAGCCCGCCTCGGGATCCCGGCAGTCACTGCAAACTGCTTTTGAGAGTTTCTTGGTGCAACCCTCCCTCGCTCTTTATAGTCAGGTATGGCCTCAAGGACGTCAGCCTGGGAAGGCCCCACCCTCTTTCCTAACTGCAGCAGCAGCTGATGAAGAAATGACTTTTCCCATGAAGAGACCGAGTGTGAGTTGAAAAGTCGTTTTCCCTAGGTACAAAACATAACAATTAAGCTGTTGGATTCACTGCAAATAGCTCGGGTAGGGAAAGAGACCTCTGACTTAGACTAATAGGTTGGATTGTGCAAATGAGAAAGGGATCCAGAAACAAATGTTTTGTCAATTCTTGTGTTAGGGGAAGGAAAGAAAAAAGGCAGTTTTTCCAAGGTTGTGCAAGAGGAAGCTCACAGCCTTCAAGAAGCGAAAATAATCTTCCCTTAAGCACAGAAATTCAGCTAAGGAAACATATCCTCTACTTGCTGCGTAGTCTTGGGTCTGTGATGAGAGAGAAGAGCTCCATGCTCCGTAAGGATTTAAGTGTTTGTTTTTGTGGTTTTTGTTCGTCTGCTTTGTTCATCGCAAGGCATGATGCTTAAATATTGCGACAGGTGCGACTATTAAAACTCCCGGTAAGAATCTGTTTGGAGGGACGCTTTTCTTGCAGGAGGTGCTTCCTTGTCACAGGGAGACTTCTGTACCAGATTTAAACTCCTTCCTTGTGTCCCTGGGAAATAGATTTCATTTTACGCACCTACATGAGCTCGAACAGGCATTTCTCTCAAGTTCCTTGTTTGGAAAAAGATATCAAAGCTTATCAAACGCAGCAGCTCACA
This sequence comes from Oxyura jamaicensis, assembly GCF_011077185.1. Taxonomy (NCBI): domain Eukaryota; kingdom Metazoa; phylum Chordata; class Aves; order Anseriformes; family Anatidae; genus Oxyura; species Oxyura jamaicensis. The sequence continues at coordinate 5,297,225 of NC_048916.1, read as the reverse complement.
TATCTGTCTTGGAAAGCACCCCAGGTTACTCCCATACAGAGTAGTCTCATGTATGCCTGACCAGAAAGCAGCCAGACTTTCTGGACCAAGTTATAAGAACAATGTTATAATAGTTTTAGTTTAAATTGGTACTGACTCCTCTCTGCAGACCCACACAATCCCCGTGACCCATTTTCTCTGCACTTAATAACTCCGGTCTCAGGAATATTGGAAGAATTATTTAGATATGGATCAAGAACTAGGAGACCTGATGTTTGCAAGATGAAGGTAGAGTCAGGTACCCAGCTACGGTGCAGCCGCGCTGGGCAGGCAGTTACCTGGCTTCCTGCCCCACAGATCCTAGGATCTAGTGACATTACTGCATTGGGATCCCAAAATACGAAGGCATGGGGAGAGACACAGCTAATACATCCGTATCTTAGCATGGCTGCCAATGGTCTCAGCTACCAGGCCCAAGGGAGCAATCCTGGGAAATGCACAGGGCTTTGTAGGTGGTGTTTGGAAATTAAGGACACGTAAGAGCTAATGATCCAGTTTCTCCCTTAGTGGATTGTAAGCAGTTTGCCCAAGGGAAGTGATTGGTTAAATGATATTTCAGGGGTTAGAAGATTATTTCTCTCTCTAACAAGCCACAAAGATCTGCTTTTAATGAAGGACAGACTCTGTTCTGCTTCAATAAATGCTTTCCTCCTGTCTCGCCCAGTTTGCCTCATTGATTGTGTGAGTCTAGGACAAGCTGGAGCCAGGGTTCCGTCCTGCCTTCCTCAGAGCGACGTGAAGCAGTGTGTTTTTCTGTAAATGTTACTGTTCTGTTCGGTAGGATGAGGTGTCACTTAGGGAACTACTCAACGCTTGTAGAGGTGGGAGAATTTGGCCCACTGCACACAGGAAATTGCTGCAATGAATCATTGCGTTTATTGGGTTGTAAATTACACTGGAGATTTCTCATCCTTGTATTCTCTCCCGTACTCCAACCCATATCTTGAACAGTTTTCACTGATTGTTTATGATATGCTCTTACATTCACAGTGAAAGCAGGAATTACCCTGGTTTTTTTTTGGTACAGAAAAGACCAAAATGCATTCCTGTAGCCATGAGAAGGGAAGCAGTTTTGCAAAACTGACAACAAAAACCTTGGAATGTGGACCCTACAAGAAACTGTCTCCAAGACTTTGCATTTGTTTAACTGGGAATCTTGTGGTTCTTTTGCTTCTGAATTCTACAGGTATCTGATATTTTATGCAAACGCTTTAGCATTGTAATTTTAAATAGCTCTTACGAGTCTGATTCTACAAATGGTACTAGAATCGGCCCAAACTGGCAATGAGCTGTGTACTCACAGCTGCAGCTCTGTTCTGTCAATGGCAATTTAAAATTTGGACCCCCTGAGAATGCCACAAGTCGTGTCCTCCTGTAGACATCAAGGCAAGTTTAAGCATGCACAGCAAGTAGAGAGATTGATAATAAGGCTTTCTAGGATCTGTAGATACTACTTCAGTTGGTACCTCCCTATTCCCACAGCTCTGGGCAGAACAGTTTTGCGTTTGCACAATGAAACCCAGGTTGGAAAAAGTATTTTCTAGCCAGGGCATAGACTGTTTTCACCATCTTCTGTATCTTTAGTGATTTCTGCTCTTTTAACCTACTCTTTACCATTTATCAATGAAAAGGAGAAAATTTCAAGCATTGGGAATGTAAGGAGTGAGGGCACGAGTATGAGCGTCTGGGTAAAGGTCTTCAGTGATGGTCGCAGGGGGAAGGGGAGGAGGTCAAAACAGAGGTTTGGTCATAAACAGCTGCCTGAGCCTTTAGGAAAGACTGGTTTGTGCCTCCTGTCTTCTGTTTGCCCTCCCCTGGGGGAAAAATGGCATGCCAGATCTTTGCGCTGGGGGCCGTCTTTCCTTTTTGAGTGTGCTAATGCCATATTTTCAGAAAAACGGCCGTCACCGCCTGGAAGTTCCCGGTGGCTAACTGTAGTTACGGCAGTTCCTGCCTAATTGGTTTATGATGGGCAGCCCTGCCAACCTCTCTCCATGTAAACTTTCAGGTTATGCTGCCAGTGGGTGCAGCTCCTTTTATATCTTTCAATGCAGGATGAATGCTCTGTAGCTTCCTTCATCCCTTGTTGCTACATGTTTTTTACTGCACACACCCACTTTAACGGCATTCGCTAGGGTAGGTTTTTGTCCGTCTTTCCCCTTTCCATGCTGTTGTTTTGCCAACTGTTAACTCACCCAAGAACTCCCTTGTTGCAAAGGTTTCCTTTATTAATGCTCTCTTTCAAGCGTGTAGGGATCGGGGATGGTGGGCTGAAGCTGCACTAGTGCCGAAAGCAAGCACAAGGCTTTTCCCTGCACGAGCTTTCAGGGTCTGATTAGAATGTAAATAAAACATAGCTGCTGCACATAATTCTCTGTAAGGGTGAACATTGTACTGTGCAGGTAGGCCTTGAACTTAATGGTTGTCCAGTAATTTTAACAGGTAATCACCGAATAACGACCTTAATATTCAGAAGCAGTGCAGAGCACGTGCTCGGAATTTTCCTTCCTGGAATCGGCGCTGTGAGGCAGCGGTGCCATCTGCATGCCCTCGGTGACAAGTTGAAAGTAGGCTGAGCTCTAAATGTGCATATTTCTCAAATCTTGCATCCGTGCTGGCAATGAAATGGCTTTGGGACATCGCTGTTTGGTCTCACATTTTCGTAGCAAGCAGGAATACCCAATTTGCCATGCGGGGACAGGCCACGGGGTAATTGCATCTTGGGTCTCTGCTGACGGCAGCCGGGAGATGATGCTTCAGAAAGAAACTTTTAATGACAGAGGTCAGGGCCGTGCAACCGAACCCGAGTAGCTCTTAGTCATGTTGGTGAGCATGAAGTATGAACTCACCTTGTCTCCTGCTGCAGTACAAAACGGAGTTGCAAAACAAAATGAATTTGCCTTACCAGTGGCAAAGGCACTCAGAGCTGCTAGAAATGTGTTCCCCGGTAACTGAGGTCTGCTTTCCTAGGGCTCTGAAGTCTTTGGATAACAGCTGGTGTGTTTGCACTTAGTGATTATTATCTTTCAGTAACCATTCCCGCTCTGTTTTGCCTTCAGATGACACGGACAAGGTCCACCTTCATATCTTTTACGTTCTAGGTGCTTTCAGCCGTTCCTTAGTGACACCGCGTGTTGTGATCTCCTGTGTGCTTTCCCTTGGAATGACAACCCTTCCTAGGAAAGGAGGGTACCAGAAGGATTCCTGCTTATTCCCTCGGTTCTTGACTCGGTCCCGAAGAAGGGAGGCTGCTTGCTCTGTGCAGATCGCAGTTATTTCCCCACGTGCTTCCCACAGCCACGTGCCTGAGGGCTGTGGACATCCCAGCTTGTGAAAGTCTGGCCTGCAGAGCAGTCTTTGCTGTGGAAGATGAAAACGTATAGCGAAGGCAGGAGACTAAAAGTGGGTTGCAGCTCTACTGAAGGCATAATTGACGATATTAGTGTAACTTGTTGTGTGATTTTTATTGTAAATTCCCAATAATTGCCTGCCAATGACTCATCTTTAATGATGACCCATGGTTAATTCTAAATGTTTTCCTTGGATTCAGAGCTCCCCAGCACTGACAGGAATGGCGTGTTCAGACTATTTTTACTTCCCTGAAATACCTTTTATTCAACGATGATGAATTTTCTCTCCTCTTAGACTGCCAGTTTGACTCAGTCCCCCACAGTTAGGAACCAAGAAATTTCTCACGCTGTTTGCACCTCTTCAGACCGTGACAAGTCAAGCTGTTTCTCCTGCTGATGCTGTGTGACATTAATTTCTAACGTCACTGCGTGTAGTGATCGGATGCCTCTAATTGCTGATGGTATTCAGCTCTCATATGAGCTGCGTGGTCAGATATCAAAGAATTGCAGGCTGTTGAGGATGAAGAAGCTATTTTCTGGTATCTCTATTTTCAGTGCATTTGCAGGGCATGGGATTTGGTTTCCTCTTACTACAGCTCTGAGAAATATCATTCTTGACTCAAAAGCATTTAATTGTATGTTTACTTTCTGGCGTATTTCTGGAGAAGGTAATTAAGGAGAGAAACTCAGAACTCTTGTAAAGAAAGTGGTTTCTTGGTTTTTCTGATCTGAACTGTGCTGTTAACCTAAAGTTAGCACATCTGATCCATTCTGTGAAGCAACAGTGACCTCCCATGGGCACAGATGAGCTGTCAGTGGTATGTTCTTTCTGCCTTATTGACTTGACAAATCCATTATGGAAACGATCACCTAATCCCAAGCTTTCTGAATAACCAGCCAGATGGAGTATTAAAACCTTGTTTGTTCATCAGTTTTCTGGCATAGATTTTCACCAACCTATATCCATCACAACTGCCCAGCAAAGCTGAAAGCAGTTTAAACTTAGGGGCCTAGCATATATACAAAGTAGAAAGGAAATTCTTGTTATTTGGAAAACTGTGATTTCTTCTCCTTTTAAACATTCTTTAAACTTTCTTATTCCAACAGACTTTAGAAAACTGTTGCAAGAAAGGTTTTCCAGATGTTTCCTCGATTTTTTCTTTTCTGCTTTCTTTGCCAAGGTGAACCTTTAGGAGCTGTAGAGAATGGATCTGTGCTCGGAAGCCTGGTTTAAAAAGCTTGTCTGTGCCTTCTCAGCTGAAAAGTACTGCCACATGCTGGTTTGGTAACAGAACGTGGTTGCTTTCCCTGAGGATTTTAAATGGGGGCTAGTGAATAAAATAAATCGTAGTCTGTTGTTACATGTAGCTGATGAAGTAGAACAGGCTTATGATCCAGGCAAAACCACTGCTGAGCTCTGGAAATGCACCATCCAGCTTACGTGTTGTAGCAGGCTGACAGGAGTTAGCAAAAACTCATCCATGTTTGCAGGCATGAGCAAGTATTTTGAGCAGTGACACACTGATACGAACAGATTGTGAATCTTTGTGTGGAAAAGACTTTGGATGTTCTGTTACGGCCGCTCTGAGGTCAGTGTTCATTTGCTCATTTTCTTCCGGGGATTTGGGGTTCAAATTCGTAGCCTCAAGACTTCTAGTCTGGTTAGATTTACTGTGGTTTTTACATATTAGAACTGTGCATAATCCCCAAATTCAGTAAAGCATTCAGACCCGATCCAGTGGACTCCCTAAAGCGACTTCAACTTAACTTGGTGCAACTAGGCAGATAAACCAGTAAGTTATCAACCCAGATTTCTGATGCTTCAGGGCAGCCTCCTTCATTTCTACTGAGAATTTATTTGTATTTTTCTCTATCCTTGTCGTTTCCAACAATTAAAAAACAAAACCAGGCTAAGAAATACAGAATTTTGCTCCTGACGTCCCAGCGTCTGTCACTAGATGGTGCTGTGAATCAGACTGAAGGAAACCCTCCCTAGCAAACAAGACACATCAGATTAAAAAATAAACAAACAAAGCCACCTCAACAGAAGAGAGATCAGCAAGGAGCATCAATATTTCGGAGGTATAAAGGGAAATCCATAGGAGAGTTTCCAAATCTCGTGTTGACACCAAACTGATGTGTTTCCCTGTTTTCAGCCATTTGTTTCAGAATATACATCAGTGAGGAATGTGGCAGAAATAACATTTTTATTAATTTCTCTCTGTAAAATTGTTGACTCAGACTTGTCATATATTTGTGTTAGTTTCTGAACTGGCTGATGGTTTCACTGTGAACTGTAACTAGGATGTCAGCATGAAAGGAACAGTGTGCTCAAAAATGCAGCTAATCTTAGGAAATCAGAACAGTCTACATTGAAGCTCTGGTGAAATTATTAATCCCAGAAGATTGATAGAAGATTCGTTTAGCATGAATTTTGGAGGACACAAGGGCCTGTGGTGCAGATTTGGATGCGAGCTATGGCTCGACTCACATGCCTGATCTTGGCATTGTATCATTTTAAACACCCTGAGAGCCCCACAGCTCTTGGGACACTACGGGTCTCCTGTGAGTGCTGTGACAGATCTACCAGCCCCCTGCGGGTGTCTTGGCTAACCCAAGGCATCTCTGCATGGCAAGGCAGCTGCCTCTCACTCCGTAACATCCTGCTATAAATATCATAGCTACTCCCCATTTTTTCTACCATTTCTGCATTTCTGAATCCCCAGATTGAATTATTCTGCTGCCTGGTGTTCCTGCCTTTTAAAATTTTCCTGTTTCCCTGCATCTTTTAGGGATTCTTACTGGGTGTGAATCTAATTTAGACTTGTGCATCCAGACCTAAGGAGCACTTCAGGAAAAAGAGGCCTTTTGCTGGCTCTGCAGAGGATAAATTCAATTTCATGATGCACAGTCAGGGTTAATGCTTTGTGTCCGTGAGCTAGAGCCACAAACACGTATTCTTTTTGACGCCGGGTACATGAGCCACCTTCTCTATTTACAGTCTTCTTTTTAAAGGATCATTTACTTGCTTAGTTATTAAAATACAATGACATGGCTGGCAGCCAGTCAAAATACTCAATTTCTCCAACTCTTTCATAACGCTGTCTCTCTTCTCTACTAAGTCCTGTCCCTGACAGACACAGCCATGTGTTGCTCCTTGCACGGTTTTTGCTTGCTTACATTGAGAAGTGAGTTACTGCACGTGAACAAAGGTGGAGAAAGTGAGCCCCCAAATACTAACTTTTAAGATTATTTTCACACTTTTATTTGCAAATCCTTTTTCTTTATTCTTGTCCTATCATGACTGATGTGGTTATAAAATGCTTGTTTATTTATTTATTTATTTATTCCTCTGCTTAAGCTCAGACTTGATGGTGATCTGGTAGAGAATGTCATTTCAGGATACAGGTTACTCCTTGTCGTGTTTTATCTTGTAGCTGTGTCTTTGGTCTGCCTCTTCTGGCAGGGATTCAGTAAAGCACTTAAGTTAGGAAATTAAGTGCAAGCCTGACATTAAGCATAAACATGTGCTGTTTGAATTGGGGCCCTTCCACTTTTTTGTTTATGGTGGTTAAATATTCCATGAAGTCTCTTGGTACATCAGTTTTCACATCAAGCTAGGCTTATCCACAAAGGTATCGTGTTTGCTCTTCAAAAATGTGTGATGCCTGAATAGCTGAATGCTTCTGGCTGGGCTTGACATGGACTGGGTTCTGGCAAGCACAAGGATTTGATGACTCTCAACTGGACTGATGTCCTCAGCGAGGTGAGAAAACACTGAAATGGAAAATTTGGGTAGCTATGAGATGTTTGTGTATATAATGCACTGCACGTAAGCATGAAGAAAAGGCCTGTAATTGTCTGCGGGATGTCTGAAGATGTGCTTTCAAATGTTTCAAATCTTTCAGGTCAGGGCTGAAGGGAGATAAGGCTCCAAGTGCCATTTCTGTGTCAGAATACAGCTGCTCAGTTTAATGACGACTGTGAGGCAAACGCCGCTTCTGTTAGCCCACAACTCTCTTCCAGTAACTTTAGTCCCTTGATGGTGGATTTCTACTGCCTTTGGAAGGACCTCCAAAAACCTTTAGTGGTAACTGGAGGTGTTGGTTAGAAACTTCATGCTTCCACAACCAAATCCTCAGAGAGTATCTCAAATAAAATCCATGTAAACAGTGTTCCTTGACATCTGCATGTTGGGGAGTCTAAAGAGAGAGGCAGCCGATTTGTCACAAAAGCATTGAGACGGACCGAACAGCAAATGTTCCCCTATTAACTGCAAATTAGCTACATAGCAATTTACTTATTTAAGGTTAATAATTAAAATAATACATAAGTGGAGACAAGTGAATAAAGGCTCTAAATCCACTTTTCCCTCCTGAACAAAACCAGTGAAAGTCGCAGACAACAATGGCTTGTAATCTGGGGTCAGGTTTCAGAGTCCTTTTCCCATACCCTGAGATTTCATTTCGCTCCCAGTGGACTTCATCCAGGTTTTTTTTCAGCACCAGGGAAATGACGCCCACTGAGGTCAGTTAGTGCAGCCCTACCATGGCTGCATGAGAAAAGAAAGGGGTGGTCTCATGCAGATCTGCAAATGCTTCTTTGTGTGGTACACAGAGAAATGTTTCACATTCAGGTAATAATAGTAACTACATTGATTTTTTTTTTTTTTTCATCTGTAAATCTCAAGGGATCTTACTAAAGACCTAAACCAGTCGCTTTACAAGTGGGGAAATCATTTCTTTTGTTTGTTTTACTTATTTTTTTAACTGTAGAAATCAACAACAGAAATTTCATAAGCTTCTGGCTGAGAGGGCGTGACAAACAAAACCCCTCTTATCCCGGAGAATCAAGTTCATAATATCTGAAGTTAACACTTAACTGTGAAACCCGATCCAGACATTGCTATGCTAATCTCTGGATAATAACACAATGAATAAGAGCAGAACCTTGAAAAACAACTCTGTAAAATTTCGTGGAGAGTATCGAACTACTTTATTTGTTCAAGGTTGTGTATAGTATTGCTCTTTAGCTTCCTTTAATAATTGTGACATCTGGTATTTATCTAAAAATAAGGAAGTACAACTTATTAATCAACAAAGCTAAGAAATTATTTCAGCTGCATCCAGTTTCTTTGTAGAATAGACTAATCTTGAAGAGTTTTGTATGTGCACATCTCGGTTGTAACATAGCTTTAATAACCAAGCCTTTATTTTCTCTTAAGCTCAGGCCCTAAATTTCTGGAGAAATATCACAATAAGATGGGGATGTACAAGGGATCTCACAGGGGGCAAAGAGTAGAGTTACACAGGATGGTAAAGGCAACGTTAATCTCAGCCTGGCACTTAAATTTAAGAGAAGTCTTGTTGATTTTTGAGGTCTATCCCTGTTGTTATAGACAGCATGTGCTTGAAGCATTAAGCATTTAAATTACTGCTTTCCCCTGATATTTTTGAAATGCATTCCCTTTACGTTGGAGGCAAGGAAAGCCTGAAGGTGGTCAGAGATGTTGGTAACATAGCCTCAGAAAACACAGAGGGCTGAATTAAAAGCTTTTGCATGCAGCCTGCGAAGTATTTGATAGCTGAATTCCAGGAGTGGATGTGTGCCGTAGCACTTGTATGGCTTTGAACTCTTAAATCCTCTCTGCAATTGTTGAATGACAACACAGCTACGGCTTGTCAACATCTGGCTGTAGCTGTGAAACAGGCGGGAGTGTGGAGCGGTGGTCCAGAGCTGAGCAAAGCACACCCCACAGGGCAAAGGAGGTGAACAACACTCATCTCATAGCCCTTCGAGAAGTCTGCGAATAAATCTGCATTCTGTGGAGCTGACGTCTCCTGAAAATTTATCTAAGAGGACAAATGAGAAAATTGCTGCCCTTGAGTAGGTATATTTTACAGAGACGTATTTATTAGTGATAGGTGGTATGTACATAGGATTGTACTTGCTGTAGTTCGTGTCATTTGTTTGAGCCATGAATAAATAGGTGAATGATCTGACAGCTTTTGAGGATCAGACTCTCAGACCAAACCAGTTCAACTTGGTGATTGTTTGGGTTGGTTTATTGCCACGTTTATTTTTTTCCTGAGCAATAAGTTCCCATGAAAGCACCAATGTCTTCCCCCTTGTTGTGAGTTAATGTTTCATTAACATAAATCATTTCACGTTTTGTGGAGTCTGACCTAATTTCTCCACGAAATGTAAACCTGCATCTAACTCTTCTTTGTCAGCTGTATTGCAAGGTAAATTCCAGTACTACTTCCTTATGCTGCAGCTAGCACCCCTCCAATTTCTGCTCTTAAAAGATTTTGTTCTTTAGTGCCAGAGTTCTTACCTCTTTCAGCCAGTCCTTCTGTCTAAGAATAACGCAGGCACAGAAGAAATGTAAAGAGCAAATGACTCCACAGTACAGTACACAGCTTTTTTTTTTTTTTTTTTAGGGTCATTCTGATCACTCCCTTAGAGACCAAGAACGAGTTGATGGAAATGCCCACAAGAAGTTGTTTTATCTCCAGAAAGCAAGTCTGTCTCCCTTCAGACCACATTTAGCTGCTTTGAATTAGGGACGCTCCACTGTTTCCAGCAAGGCTTTGCTAGCTGAGCCAAGGCACAGCACAAGCGCTGTGTTGCTGCATCACACGTTCCAAAAAAATGTCCATCAAGGAGCAGAGGTGGGAGATGATGCAACTTTCTGGGGTATGTAACTGACTTTATGTAAGTATGTAAGTTTGTGTAGGGAAATGAGAAAATGCAAAAATACAGGTTGCTTGGAGTTTACTCCTCTTTATCCAGGGTCAAGAGGCTAATGGAAGTACAACTCAAGCAAGGAGATCTTACCAAAAAAAAAAAAAAAGAAAGAAAGAAAGAATTAAATATTTACCTAGCAAAAGAAATGCCAATTGGCAGATTAAATATGTAGTCTCTTTGTTATCATTCCAATAATACCAGCAGAACAAAAAGTCGGAGCTAAGAGGGGGACCAAAAGCCTGGTACAAGCCTCCACCTGTGCGGAGCAAGAAGAGACCTGCCACCTGCGCCTCCCTAGGGAGCAGGGCCCCTGCAACCCCTGTGGTTGTTACTCAATCTGTCTGCATCCTTCTCCACTTCAGGTTCCTTTTTTGCCTCTCTTGCCTCTTGTATGTACCAGAGGAATTCATGAGAGGAACCAAAATACCTAATTTGTCGGGTAATAGATGTATAGGGTCATTCAGGCAGACCCGGCCAACGTGGCCACGCTGATCCTGGGGGACCTGGACAGACCTGTGAGCCTGATGCTACAGTCACTAGTGTAAAATGTGCAGGCAGACATCTCTGATGGTTTTGCTGTTAGCTTTGGCCTGATCCAGGAAATACAGATGAGTCCTGATGGACATGCACCTAAGAACCACAAAGGTTTTTTCCAGCACCGAGTGTGCTTGAGCTACAGTGAATGGTGGGTGCTCTAGGTTTTGTTCCTGAACTTACCCTGTGGTTTCAGCCCTGTCTCACATCTGTGGCTGCTGCTTTAATCTCTGGGTAAATCTCATTCTCTAACCGCTAAGAGGGGCTGAGCCTGGTATTCAGTGAAAAGACACTAGATGTGGCCTCAAACATTTTTCTGTCTAGATAAAACATACTGGAGATATGTGCATCAGATGGCGCTGAGTGCTTTTCAGTCCAAATAAGAACTGCTCATTTAGCATCATTAGCTAGATGTTTGATTAACCAAAACCAAAAGGAAATATTTTGTGTTCAGCAGATTAGACTTGGATCTGCTGAGGAATCTTTTTGAATTCACACCAGTTTTATTGTTCCTGAATTTTGTGCTTTAATGAGTGGCTCCTCATTTAGTGAAGTTTCTCTGGAAATCAGATGTCAGATGGGGTTCTCATTAATTAGCCTCACTTTTGGCAGGCTGGCTCTCACTGCTTAGGCAGTGAGCACATGGGAGAAGGAAACTGCTGGGGTTTCTCTTGCTGGGCGCCTTCGCAGTCCAAAGTGAGCTGGTTGTTACGTCTCAGGTTATTAACCACATGTATTTACATAGGTAGACTGTTTGAGAGGAGCAGATTAGCAGTACTGTTTGGATATGGCTTGTGGGATGTGCAGCAAGAAACATCCTGTCCCGACCCTGATAATGCCATTCGGAAATGGGACCTGCCCGAGGTATGGGCAAGGTATGTCTCATTTCATTGCTGAATTTTAAAGAGTGACCTGGAAACAAAACACTTCTCCCTGTTCTGTGTGGAGCTGGTGGGTGGAAAAATTGTTTCTCCCTTGAAAACAAGATAACCTGAGTCGTAGCTGCTTAGGGAATGGCCACTTGTAGGTACAAGAGGATTTCAGTTCGCGTAGCTCCTGCCCTCTCTGTTAAGGATACAAACAGAGGGCAGATGAATGCTGGTGTGCGTGGCAGGCTGTAAGAGACAGATGTTTTTCTGCTAAAACTTAAGCTGAGGGTTAGTGTCAGGCGCTGGAGTAACACTGCGCCTCTCGGTAACAGGGAGCTTCATCCAGTACCCCATCGTGCTCCGTAGCTCTCTGTACATGCTGCTTTCTCCCAGGCCAAATTGTTTTTGTTTTTGTTTTTACAGCAAACTGAATGGCAGCTGATTTAATCAGCAGTCCTGGGAGCAATAATTCTGCAGGGTTGTAACTTGCATTGGCTGCTGTGTTTGTTCTTCCCAGGGAGAGAAGAGTTTAACAAAGCAATGGACGATCGTGTACGTATTGCTCAATAGGATAACTTGTGCTCTCAGTTTACAGGCTTGAAAACAAAGTGGATATGATACCATCAAACTGCTTCATTCCAAGCCCTGCTGCTCCTTAACATGTCAGAGCTGTAACCTTCAGACACTACTCCGAGTTTTGAATCTTTGCATTCCTGGGGATGCTGCTAGCCCCAGCTGTGCTTTAGGGCAATGGGTGAGCTGTTATCTTGGTCACTCTCGCGGCTGAAACCCACGAGGGGAGGAATGATGTCTATGTGATGTTTTGCATGCTGCTGAATGCTCTTTGTGGTTGTGCTTGTTGTGGTTTAAGCCTGGCAGGCAGCTCAGCACCATGCAGACGCTCAGTCACTGTCCCCAGGTGGGATAGGGGAGAGAATCAGAAAGGTAAAAGTGCAAGAACTCATGGGTTGAGACACAAACAGCTTTACTAGGTAAAGCAAAAGCCACGTGCGCAAGCAAAACAAACCAAGGAACACGTTGGCTGCTTCCCATCGGCGGACGGGTGCTCAGCCTCTCCCAGGAACGCGGGGCTCATCACGCTGATGGTTCTAGTAACATGCAAAATGGTAGGAATGACAGAAACAGCCTCAGAGCAGCAGAGGTCTCTGTGAACCAAGGACTGGGGTTAGTCACTCTCCTTTCCTTTTCCATGTGCATGTCTTGGGAGTTGCATTTTCCATCTCTGAGGCTAGCTGCCTTTTGGCTTGTCCCCAGGGGTGACATTTGCATTGCTGTTGAATCCTTTTCCTTCCGCTGCCATGCGGTGTGCTGGATGTGGTCACAGTGCTGTTATGTCAGCTACAGCAGCCAGCGAGGGGCAGTCTCTGGATGCTCGAGCCGAGGTGCCAGGTGGTTTGACTACCTTTGGAGGCACATATCTGGTTCTTGCACGTCACCAGCTGTACATACTAAAAAAAAAAACATCCAGAATCTGATCCTCAAAACTCTAAGATTGCTTTGAGAATAACAGGATTGAATAAACTTCAAGCTCTTCAGATTTGTAGTCTATTTTTGACTCTTAAATTTACTCAGGCTCATGTTCGCAAGTACTTCATGCTTGAAGTCCTGGGGGTGGCCTTCTTTAATGAAATGGAGACACATTCCTAGCCACTCAGTTCCAGGTGCAGGATCTTTAAGATAAATGTCACAAATTTCAAAATAAACCAGAACAGTTGGAAAGGAAAAACAATGAAAACTCTTGACACCTGTGACCTGGCAGTGAAGTACCACAAGGGACATTTTGCTCGCTCATACAGTTTCAACCACTTGTCTCAGCGAGTTGCCAGTTTGCTCCTGAGATTAAGCAAATCTTCCTCCTCCTGCAGGACAAGTGGTCATCTTCAGCATGAGTCAACAAGAGCAAGCTAAGCTACAGTAGGAGCATTATTTCTTATGCCTTGAGCCAAATCCAAAGGGTCAGAAAAATGTAATGGTCCCCATAAAACATGCCGTGTCCTGCCCCACTGCGCTTCCAGCTGCTGGCTGCCATCTTTCTACATGGGCTGCAGAAGGAGCTGTCAAGTTATTCTGGGAAGTGGGTTTCCTCTTGCAGGAGAGAAGGCCAGCTGATGTAAATGTGAAACCAGCATTAGAGGGTGACTGGATTTATCTTCATCGAGGCTTGAAGGCATCCGGGGTGGGGGATGTAGGTGAGGTGTTACCCACAAGTACGCTCAGATGAGGAAAGAGGAACCGTGCTGTGTTGTGAGCTGGCCCTTCCTCTGCCTTCACAGTCTGTTCTCAGCCTCTTCTCCTCCCCACCTTGCTTATTTTCTGCTATCAGCAGCTGGCTTTGCATGGGCTTTTAATGCCTTGAGATACCCAGCATACACTGCACGCCTTGCTGCGGTGATTTGTGCTTTAGTAATTCCAGAAGCAGAAGTCTCCCAGCGGAGAGCTTTGAGACGCTTCCTGGAAAGCGCAGAGCACACAGCATGCCTCGTTAGGCTGTGTTAATTAACCAGCAAGGTTCTCCTCTGCTAAGGTGATGTGTGTTATTGCAAAAGCTCTAAAATAGATGATTTTGTGTGGCCCGGGGGCCTGTGTTAATATTACTGGAGATTTAACTCTCTGTTCCCCAGCAGAACGTACATGAAACAGTAGAAGTCTCCCCTTATTTAGTTGCTGATGCCTGGGATAAATTGTGTGTAGGAAGGAAGAGGCAAAAGCTGGTGCAGCAGGGCTTCTGCCCGAGTCAGGGAGAAGGAAACTAACCTGAACCCTCCTGGACAGATAGATTTCCTAGTGTCCAGTCATTCTGGGTACTTTTTCTTTTGTGAAAGTTTAATTTCCTGAAATGTTCTTGTTTAAGTCTTCTCCCAAAGTAGTAAGGGCAAGGTACAAGCCAAAAATGGTTGTTGGTTGCAGAAGATGGAGACCAGAATAAGTTTACAGAGAGCAGGACTTCCAAGTTAAGCACATATTTAACACTACGGGCTGGAGTAGGCTTTCATCCCAGCAAGCACTGTGTGCTTAAAATAAAGCTCCAATTTAGTGCTAATGCAATAAAGCATTTGGTACTTTAGTCTTTTGATCTTTCCTTTCCTCTTATCATTTAGGGATGAAGGCAGCAGTAGTGACTTTTCAAGCTTGTGAAGAATTGCAAGGGTTAAGAAGTGCGGTATTGCAACAAAGCGTTATTGTGGTGACTGAGATTTCCTTGGACAAGGACCGTGTATGACACAAGAGCAGTTTAGACTACTAAGCTGGTTTTAAGAAGTTTAGGCAGTAGGTATTTTATTGTGTACTATTGTCACACGAGTTAAATGATTTCAGGGGTGCCTGCTTTGCAATATCTTCTAAGGACTGATTTCCCAAAAGGCAGAATGCCTGTCCCAGATCTACTGGGGCTTTTCTGATGATGTTAAATCAGATAATAGAAATTTGAAAAAAAAAGGCATTTAAAATCATTTTCAAAAGCATCTCTTGCTAAGGATGGGAGCAGAAAGAGGCCCTTCCTTCCTGATCCCAGAAGGTGATACCCTGCACGTGGGAATTCTGCCTACATTTGTTGGGTGCGGTGTGGTTTTGTTGTCATTGCTTTTTGATACAGCCAGTCAAAAAGCTCATTTAGTTTCTGAATTTCTGGTGATTTAATAACAGAGCGGGATTTGGTCTTGTACTTTTGGTCTTTATGCCTCACTTCCAGGGCTGAAATGTCCCATTTGTAAAGGCTGTTAGTCAAAACTAAAAGCCTCTTCTTACACTGAGGATTGACAAAGTTTGCAAGTGAAACTGAAAACAATGTTTTTCCTTTTATAAAAGTATTGAACCTCTCAGATAGTTTTATTTGAGTGTGTGGTCTTTTGTTTCAAATGTTTCTTTTTAGATGCTAAAAAGTTGGGAGAAACAAATGAGAACAATTGAGTCAAAATATTTTCACAATATTGAGATGTTTAGCTGGGAAAGTCCAGGTTAACTTCACTGCAGCAACTCATAATTGGAACAGTATGATCTGATTTGTTTCGTTTCTTTCTGATGTTATCAGATACAACAGAAACCATTAGGCAAATACAGGAGAACCCAAAGCACCTCCAGCATAAATGCATGTTTGTGTCCTGCACCGGCGCTGTGACTTCGAAAGGTTGATTCCTGCTGCTGGCCGCAGAGAAAATTAATTCTTGGTAAAATGCACAAAGTTCATACTTTTGTCTTGCAGATTCCAGTGATTACTATTTTTTTTAGATTTGACTATGATAAATGTGCAAAATTTGGAAGGAGAGCCAAGCATTCTCCTTCGTACCTGTAGGTTTGCACAGGGCGGCTGGGAGCATGTGTGCACGCAGGGCACGAGAGGAGAAGCTGCTGGAGTCCTGCAGATGGGCAGCAGAGCCAAGATCGAGGTTTTGGCCAAGAGTGGAGAGGAAGCCAGGCGTAGAAAACATGATCTATAGCTGAGGGTTTCCCACAGTCTTCAGGAAAATTCAGCAAAATTCTGGATTTAGTTTTCAGGTCAGCACTGGCCACTTCTGCCTGAAAGTTGTGAATTTATTCACCTGGCCGTGCCGTGCCTCTCTTTGGCACACTTCTGTGTGATGCACTTGAACTCCAAGAGACCCAGGCTTTGTGCTGTCATTACCTTCAATTGTAAGGAAATAAATTAGTATAGTAGTTTAATGTCTAATCCGAACTGTGCTGAGCTCTGCCCAGTATGAAAATCCAGCCCTTCTGTAAACATAAAAGCAACTTGAAAATATTTCTTTGGAAATCACCTGGCCTGGCCTAGTCTGAAAAGGAAACTTGATGGACTCTCTTAATGTTTGGTTAAGCTGATGTCTGGGTTTAGGTCTTCCAAATGGTTACAGGTAGGCATTATCTCTAAGAAATACACGGAAGAGTGTAACTGCAATAGTCATAACACCTGAGGTTTCTAGATCTCACACAGAGTGTAACCAGTGAAGTTCATCAGACTTTGTGGCCTTCAGCTGAATCTCCTAACGGGCACTGAAAGTTCCTCTGTGGAAGTAAGCTATAAAAGCTAGGTGGAATTGTAGTAACCGGCGTCTTACTGAAAAGACGTCGGGCCATACAGCAACAGGTTGTGGGACCGGTGTTAGAGAAGAGAATATGAGATGAATAAATGTTGGTGATGGAGCCTCCCATTATGGGTGAGGATTCCTCAGGACTGAGTTTCTCACATGGCAAACATTCAGCGTTAGTTTTCACCTGGCTCAAAGCATACCTAGAGGTGAAATTGTGTTAAACTGTAGAGATAGTGAGGGCAAAACTACGTTCAGGTAAGTGAAAGAGAAATGAAGGAGAGGGTAAAGTGGAAACTTAAGTGCTGCTATTGGTATTTACACAAGAATCCTCAAGGACAGTAATTGCTGGTTTGGCACCTGCATTTAATACAATAAAAGGCCATGCAGTGAGAGCTGGAAAAAAGCGGGCATTTTTCACAACTGAGCCCTACAGAAGGGAAGTCCCTGAATTTCCAGGAAACTGACAGTATTAATTAAATGCATTCTGTACAGCTGGAGTAAAAGAAAACGGCCCATCATTCTGCACTGCTATCGGTGAGGGATTACTCAAAAATATGTAGCATAGATGATTAGATGGCAGTCAGTGCTGGGTTTTAAATGAAAATGTATGGCTCAAGCATTTCTTCTTAGATGCATTCTTTGAGTGCTGCTGGTGTGTTGCTTACATGAGTTATGCTGATGAAATTTCTAAACATCTGCTGTATTTTAAATCTCCATTTTTATCAGGGTTAAATAAAAGGTTTATAGACAGAGATGGATACCGGAAAATTCAGGGCTGCAAATAGTTTTTCTGTTTCATAGCAGCGTGCCATAAATCTGCCTGGAGATGCAGCTGTTTAGCTGACTGCTCTCAACAGAAATCAGAGCAGAGCATCAAAGAAGTTTGCCCGAGAATGCTGCCGCTGTCATACCCGTCTTTGGCTAAGCCTGATGCTGCTTTGCTTCGTCTTGGAAACCATGGCTTCAAATCCTAACACATGTACAGAACAGGATCTGGGGAGACAAAAGAGGCTATCTCTGAATGTGAATCTGAGCTTGTTCCTGGATTTCAGCGCGTGAGCCGCAGCAATGGGCTGTATTGTTTCCCTTACCAAAGCGTTGGCAGCGGCCTGTGCGACTATTGGAAAATCTCCTGTGCCTGAGGGGTTCTGAAACAATTCAGAAATTCTCATTTGCCAAGGGTTTCCTTCCTTGCTGCGCATGCAGTGTCTCCAGTGCGTTCCCAGCTCATTCCCTTGTGAGAAGCCCTTTTCTTGCCGTGCCCCATACAGAGCGGCCGTTGTTCTCCGCTGCTGGCTGGCCCTGGAGCTGTCGTTGGCTCCAGGGCTGTGTGAGCTGCGAGCTGCCAGCCGTGCCGGAGGTGTGCGGCTGCCCAAACCATATGCCTGGCATGGTTTTGTCTCTTCTGAACCCCTTCCCCCTGCAGGACAGCAAGAAGCTGGCCTGTTGCATGCGCTCAGCATTCACAGTAATTCATGACAGCAGCTGAGCACGCGAGAGGCTTGCAGGGCTAGGTGGCCTTCTCACATCCTATGGTTTCTGTGCTATAAAATCTGGTGAGGGCCTTGCCTGTGGGAAGCCATGCCTGAAACATCGAGCTGGAAGCACTGCATTTTCCCTGAGAACTGTTATGAACACATTTTCTTTTTTTTCTTTTTTTTTTTTTTCTTTCTGTTTCCTTAATCCAATCCACCGTGATGTATAGTGCTGACAGTCACGGCAGCCGTGCTGTTTTCATCATCCTTTCCTGAACAGCAACACCTATCATGCTGTCCTGGGGCATGTAATTGCTGTTAACTTTGGTTCCTCTGCTCTGTTTGCAGACAACCCTTCTACCTGTCTTTGGGGATTTTTTCCTGATACCAACCCAGCATCAGAAGACCGGAGGAGCTGGGGCAGGCTGTCAGGCAAGGTGCTCTCTTCCCTTTGGGCTGTTACTTGAGTCCTGGCTACGGTGAGTGGTAGGGAGCACATGGCTGAGGCTGAGCTGCAAGATTTGGTGCCTGCATTCACAAATCCCCATTAAGCCGAGAGGAGGAGCGGGGCTGCCCGGCAGGTGGCAGCTTCACCCAGCGAATAGCACCCGGCAGCACCAGGCTGACCACCAGCTGCACCAGCGGGGTTCTGGTGTCACAAAATTCCAGCTTTGGCTTGTGCTCCGCTGCCCCTTTCGATGCTGTTGATGAAATTTCAGACAAGGAGCACTGCCAGAAAGTGGCAGACACAGCTCCTGCTGGAGCCAGGGGAGTGATGCTGGACTCAAAATGAGTGCTGAGGTTTGCATGCAGATAATTGCTTGGAGCATTATGGGGCTTGTTTCCCTTCAGCAAACAAGAAATATTTGGTAGATACCTCTGGATCTAAAGACTGGTGTACATGTGGGTATCTCTCTGATACATTTGGGTATTTCTCTGCAAGTGGAAATCTTTCCACTGAGTTGCAGAGGCTGCAGATGACATCTGTGCCTTACTGAGTCCTGAAAGAGAGCTGCAACCACAGCGTTCTTCCCAAAGTGATTGTTGTTTTTTTAATCAGAAAAAGGCAGCTTTGTTTCATGACATGAAGCCCTTATCTCACTAACTGTATGACGGCAGAAAAAAATTGTTGCTCACACTTTCTGACGTAGCCCTTCCTAATGCCAACAGTTTGCTTTTCTGATTTGATTTTGTACTGTCATAATAACACAAAAAATGAAAGGGTGTATGTGTGGAGAACAGCGAGTGTAGTGTAAAGTGTTGCAAGGAGAATACAGGGGGGAAAGAGGAGAGTGAAGCCTTTGGGTCATATAATTACACTCCTTTTTGAGCCTTCCATTGTGATTTGCCTGTTTAGTGACAAACAACAATGTCCTAGACACGGATCCAGACTCCTGGAGCATGTAATTAATAACTCTCAGCTCCCGCAGCTGCCAAATAAATGTGCCTTCTCCTAGGAGTGTTTCAATCTTCAGAATTTCTCTAGTTCGAGGTATGACATTTTTAAACCAGGCTTTAATCTTGTCGCTACTTGGGAAATAAAATACCAGTGAAACGAGTAGACTTGAGAAAAAGTCATGCCTGTCTCACGGTGACTGGGAGCCCTGTGTTTCCAAAGAAGATAAAAAAAAAACCCACCGAGGCAGTTCTAGGGTAGCCTGCCTGTAGCAGAGGCTTGAGCTCCTGGTTACAGTGAACCCAGGGTCAGTTCCTGCAGGCAATTCTGCACGAGGATTTAGAAAGAATCCCAGCAATCAGTCCTAGAGTTTCTTCTCACCTTATAACAGATGCTGGTTGATGCTCCCTTGGCACTGACCAGGAGTCCCAATTTCTTCTGTTCCTGCTGACCACAGTCAGCATTCATAATTGCCCTTCCAGTGCAAAGCTTTCAGGACAGTCATGCCTCCACTGTACCAAGCTTTTATTTCTGCATTTTAGTCTGGTTGTTGGTTGTTTGTTTTGGTTGTTTTTTGTTTTCCCATTCTTTCTAATCAGTTGTCAAATTGGCAGAAGTTCTCCTTGCAGGCCCCACGGTGCAGCTTTGTAAACTCAAAGTCAGGTTTTCTGAGCGTGGCCTGGCCAGGAACCAGAGCTGATAAGGTAAAGGAGTGGGTTTTAGTTCCTTTTTCTTTATCTAGATATAAAATCAGTTTGAACATCTTGTGCCCTCTCTTAAACATGAGGGCCAAATGAAGATGCAGCAGGTTTCCTTTTCTGAACTGGTTTCAAAGCTTTCT
This sequence comes from Oxyura jamaicensis, assembly GCF_011077185.1. Lineage (NCBI taxonomy): Eukaryota > Metazoa > Chordata > Aves > Anseriformes > Anatidae > Oxyura > Oxyura jamaicensis. Next base: position 5,276,929 of record NC_048916.1, on the reverse strand, counting down.
TTTTTTTTTTTGTATTTCCATTATGCCAGGGTCCCATTGGTAGCTCTGGAGGTAGGTCACACAGCTCCATCCCTGCTGTTGATGACGAAAAGGGGCAGATAAATGCTACTTTCAATTAAAGTCATTAAACTGAGTGGGGTTTGAATGACCTTATACAAAATCAGTGACCAGCAGTGAAGAGGAGATATTTTTGACAATGGGGCAAAGGACTAAAGCTGAAGTGTCAGGGTGAAATTATTAAAGGTGTAATTAGGTTCTGACAGAAGCTCCCAAGGGAAATAGAAAAGCCAAAAGACAAATAAAATTGGAAGAAAACTATTCAAAAGCATGGTCTGGAAGTGAGCCAAAGACACAATCCTGTGGGACGTTGTTGATAGGGAATTGCCCCAACCCTTTCCTAATTATTTTTCCCTAGACTTCCTAATGGGGTCCTTTCTCTCAGGCTGGGCAGGGAATTACTGAAGAGATGAGGTGAGGTCTGCGGGTGGTCCCAGAGGCGTCACGGAAAACTGTCCTGCCTCCCATGCTGCTCACGTCCCAGGCAAACATCCTGAGATTTCAGAAGCAGCTGCGCTTCAGAGGGGGTTTCCCAGATGTTTGAAGGAGACCACGGAAAAGTAAGTGCTGAATGAAGCAGTAGGAACTTTTGTGTAGATTCACAGCCTGATTCTGTCCTATTGTTCTCTGTAGCTCTCTACCCACTCCTCTGCAGCTGTACATTGCGGGTTTCGGGGTGAGGATGCTGCCAAAGCTGCTGAGTCCTGTTTCTCTGTGAAACTCTGGGGCCGCATGTGCTCAGAGAGAGCTCTCGGTGTGAGTGGTTTCCAGAGGAGACCAGGTGATTCGACTTTCCTTGTGACACAATTTGGGCTCGAGTCTTTGCCTTGGTAACAGTGCCTAGGTTCACAATGAACCAGCCTGCTGGTGCGGTTCCTGGCAGATCTGATCTGCTGAGATAAGAATGTCTCGCACCCATTCCGAGCCCTGAACCTGAAGAAATGCTGGCCACTTAGGTTTTGGCAAGCCTGGGCCAAAATCTGAATGTGAAAGGAGTTTCAAAGTCGCTGGCTTGCTCTGCTGAGTTTGGGCCCATGTTTTGGCTGAATGTGGCTTTTTTAGCCATTAATAATTCTGTTTCGGAAGGGTTCCTTCCATGGTGTGAGCTGAGCACGTCTGGGAACAATGAGCAAGGCGCCTTTCTAGGACTTGCTTTCGTTTGCATCCAGTCAAATGAGAGACTCTCAGATAGTGGGTTTCATCTGAAATACATGTCAACACTTACACGGATTTTGAATGAAAACGACTTTTACAAATGGTGAATATAGGTCATAAGAAGTATCACTGTTTTCATGTTCATCTGTAGACCTTTAATTTTGCTTCTGTGGGGTGAAAGAGAGGCTATTGAAAAATGTGCTGGTGAGGAGATCTCCTTAACAAAATGTTATTTCTTCAACAGACTCAATAAAGAGGGACCAAAGTCTTTACTGCAGCATGTTACTGGCTTTTGTGTTGGACCACTGCCTAAGACTGCACTGAGACTCCACTGGGAACATGGGACAAGCCTTTCTGCTGCGTTGCTTTCGTAACTGGTGAAAGCCCCAGCTTTCTTGCTGCCTCACCTTGCCAACTTCCAGAGCTAGTCATGCGATACATGTGAGTAACCTTCAATGGCATTCTTGATTGTATTTTCTCTTTGTGAATCATTTGAGATATTCTTCTGATTTCTGCCAATTTTCGGGTTTATTTTGGGGGTGGTTCTGTGTGTAATTTCCCAACAGATAGATGGGACGGGTGGTTTTTCTCCGTGTTGGTGCGCGCCAACCCTGGAAGCCAGCGAGTCACCAGGGTGGTGTAGCTGTAGGTGGGGGAGTTACAAGGATGCCCTGCTCCGTTCCTCCCTTACCACCTGCCTTATCAGCCACTGGGACAGGGGAAAGGGGAAAGAAAGTCTGTGCAACTGCTGCCAACCCTAGCTCACCTGAGATCATCCGTCAGCACCACAGGCTGAGGCGAGCTTGCAAGATGCATGGGCGTACACAAACTCCTCCAGCACCTAACTGCAGAGAGCAGCAGCAGGGACGGGCATTTCTGTGCGCATCAGCTGCACCGTGGTGGTCCCAGCAAGCACAGAAACCTGTGCTTTTAGCACCGCCACTGTTCTTGGTCACGGTGCTGTCACAGACAAGGTGTGTGTTATGTGCTGTTGTTCCCCCTGCCTGAGTCAGCACTGGAAACTTCTGAACTAAACGTGACTGCTGCTCGTTCACAGACCAACCCCTGAGAGTTTGAGGAGAACGGGTAGGCTGCGAGCAGCTGGTGCTGAACGTGGCGTGTGTGAGCAGCAGGAAGGGAGAGGCAGGGACGGGAGGGCTGTAACAGTCAGTGAGCCTACCTGCTGCAAACAGCTCGAGTATTCAGCTTCAAGGAGTGTGTTAGACAAGTATCAGCGGTCAGGAAAACTTTGGAGACGAAATGGATCACATCTGGGAGCTCAGGGTCAAGCCAGATGATCTCTAAAGGGTATAAAGTACAAAGAAATCCTTAAAAGGTCTGTTCTGGGACTTCATGTGTGTCAGTAAATGGAAGTGCTTGTTCGTGGGAAACTCACCTCTGCCTCCAAGTGCAGTGGTCTCAGTTGGCTCACTTTTTTTTTTATATATATATACTTTCTTTCTACCCTAGAACTCAGAACTTTCTTGAGGCCACTGGGCAATGGGTTCCCTGAGGTGCCTGCATGCAGTTCTGAAGGCTTTCATGCTCTCCTTTGTGCCTGATGTGAAGCCTGAGCAGCACGGGGCATCTCCTAGTGTGAAACATCTGTGTGCAGTAACCAGGGAGTGGATGTGGAATGTCCCAGGTTCAGATCCTCAGCATCTGAGAGGTCATGAGGGTGACGGTGATTTACACTGCCCAAGAACTTAATCGCTAGTGCTGAACATGTATGAAGGCTGCCTCATTTGTTCCTTATCAAAACTGAGGTATGAATCAGAACTTGCTTCTGAGGGCGAAGTGAGAGGTGTGAGGCTCACATAAAAAAATAAAAATATTACCGAAGCCTGCTTAACCAGGACTTTATTGTGCTATAGTTGTTTTAATGTGTATAGTACTATAAAAAAGGTGACGTTGTCCTAAGGAAGCACATAATGAGTGAGTGGTCTTGTGCGTAAATTTATCCCAACAATCTGTGCTCTGTTTCCAGCCCTGATACAGACTTCTTATGTGACCCTGAACCTCCTCTTTGCTGCCTCAGTTTCCCCCTTCAAGAAGAACGTCAGTTTTTCCTTTCTCCTCTCCAAGGTAAAACAAACATGTATATGGCTATTGATGAAAGGTTTCTGCAAAATGAGCGTGTCTCTGTGCTTCTCCAAGTCTGTAACCTCCGAAGCTGATGGAACAGCTGTGGCAGCAGGAGGTGCCACAGACACCTGTGGTGCATCAGACAATTCCTGAGTGTGGGGAATCGGAAACTTCTCTTCATTCCTTTTAGACCTTTCCACGGTGGGGCATGTAGTAAATTCTGGCATTACCCTGAGCGTCTTTATGAGATTTATTACAGCACTCATCAAGTCTCTCTGGCCCTGCCTTGTAAACCTATGTGATCGGGTTGTTTATCATCTCCCTCCTGCTGTGACTCATGCAGTCCTGGTAACCTTCGCACCAGCCCCAGCTTCTGCTGAAAATGGGAAACTTTTATTTTTCTTTTTTTTGACTTATTTTTTTTCTTGTCAACTGAAGTAACATTTTCCTTAAACGTGCTTTAGCGGTGTGTGAGGATTTGCCAGTGTTGTCTAAACGTACAGCAGGTATGGCACGAAAAGTCGCTCACCTGGGGACAGCCTGAGACGTTCACATCCCCTGGAGGGATTCTTTGGGTGTGTTTGTGCAAGAGCAAGGCGTTTATTTTGTGGTTGTTAGGCCGGGGCAATGGGAAGGGTGAAAGTTCCTGGTTAGGAAGGATTTATATTTTTTTTTTTTCAGTGGTGTAAATGCTTTGTGGAAACCAAACCAAACCAGAAACTCCAAAAGTCCTTGGTGTAATGATGGGAGGGTTTTGGAGTAAAGTGAAAATTTCCCCCTGTTCTTCCTCTTTCTTGGGCAGGGCCAGCTCAAAAGGTTGCAGAGCCATCAGTGAGTGAGTGACACCCAAGTGACACTTATGCAGCTGGCTGCCTGTGTCCTCTGCCCTCGATCACCATAGTTTTGGCATCTCTCGTACTTCTCAAGGCAGTCAGCTCCCTGCTCTTGGTGCAGCCACAGCATCACTCCGCATCCAGCACAGACTTGGGCTGCGGGAAAGGGCTTCAGCTGCGAGGTTAAACATCCCACTCCTCTGAAGCCTGATCAAACTAGCAGAATCAGGACACTTGTACTAGTCCTGCTCTGCGGTCTCCTAAAAAGACCCGAGTGTCTCCACAAAGTGACTCATGTCTCTGGAGGTTCTTTCGGTTCTGCCCAGGGAGCTCAACAGAGGTAGGGATGCTCCTGAGCTGAAGGACATGACTTACATAAGTTTGCTGGAACAAATCCTGGACTGGTGCTCTGTGGGCTTTGATCCTGGATTATTTTGCTGTGTGTTCACATATAATGTCATGCAACAAAATAAAGATGCAGGACATAGAATTTGTAGGCTGAAAAGTCTGTTCTGGCTCAGACAGATGCCAGTTGTTACTGCCTCAAATGAGGCTCAGCTTCTCATTTCCTCTGTTCCCTCTCCTGGCTGAGTAGGGAAGAAGTATGAGAAAGAACCTTTTCTAAATGTGGTTGTCTTTTAAGCTCATGCAGACCTCCGAGGTAGAGATCCTCTTATTAATTTAGCTATTGTATCCTCAAAGACAAATGTTTGTATGTGCAGACCACAAAGCTTTCTGAAATGTCAGACTACTGCTTATTCATACTTCTCGCATTGTATGGTAGGATTAAAGTGCTAATATTGACACTTTCTTTTTTTTTTAATTAAAAAAAAAATAAAAGGTATCTGTCAACAGCAGTAATCCAGTTTTGGAAGAAAATTACCTATGATCTCAACTCCTGTCCTGGGAATAAAACAATAATAAGGAGATGAAGGGAGGAAGTGCCTAATTCATAATCTCTAAGGTAAAGCTCAGGTTCAGACTGTCAAACGCAACATACCCTTCTGATATTAAATCATTTGTATGCTGAAAACTGTCAGGGCTGTGTTGCTGCCAGCCCTACCGACAGAGTAGGTGTAGTGCTTGGTTTTATTCCCCCAACCAGGAGCTCTGGGTGCTGTGGCCACAGCGCTGCTTCTCCAGCCAGTGCTGCCTGGTGGGGTGCACACTCCCCCAGCCCTAACGAAGGGAAGAACGGTGCTGGGCACCCCTCTTCAAGGAATGACTGGGAGGCAGCTGGGTTTGCATCTCGAGACAGGCTGCAGCTCATTTTCTGAGCCTTTCTTAAAGGAGCAGCTGTCCACCAGCAGCCTTCCCGCTGTCAGTGCTGTTTGATCATCTAGCGGTAGCTGAGCTCTCGCCGTGGTTATAGATCATGATTTGCAAACAGTTGGCCGAGGAAGAAGCAAAGACGATACTTGCTAAGCAATCTTTTTCATCTTTTGCTCTACTTTTGTCTCTTCCTTTGGAGTCTGCTTAGCCAAATTGTTTCTCTGTAAAGGACATAAAATGAGAAGAGGGCTACATTTGACAGGGTCTGTCTTTTGCCTGGTATGTTGGCTCACCAAAACACATGCTCCTTTATATCTTACCAGGTATACCTCTAAAGTTGTTTTGGAGAGTGCGATTCTTTGTTAATACATTGAAAGTTTATCTAGTAGCCGTGGGTAAAATATGGAAAAGGATGATTACCTGCCACCAAAACAGTGCTGCTTGCTTTATCTGTGGAAAACATGCCCTTTTTTGCAACTTCCTCATTTTGGGTATTTATTACAACAAGACTTCATCTGCCTGCTTTTTTAAAGTATTGATATAAACTAAGAGGAGTTTAGTCCTGAGTAAGTCAGTGTTACCCCAGGTTTTCTGTGCGTAACTAAAGTACAGTTAGATGTGAGCTGATGGGTCTATAAGTTAGTGTGAGACTGCATATTTACTTTGATGTCATGCAGTTTGCCTTCACATATACGCACAGCCTGTGTACAAGTCTCAGACTGTGCTTTTGCTGCTCTGGAGAACACAGATGTACGCAGGGTGTGTTCTCACACTTAAAAATAGAGGTCTTGTTCCTGGCAGAGACCTGCTGAAGGCCTTGGTTCACCATGCTGCTTCCCAGTAGCTCTGTGTTGTCAGCAACAGACATTTCCAGCAGAAAACTGCAGCAGAGCACAGTTCGGGATGTGCCGACATTGTCTCTTGCACTGACTCAAGCCAAGGTCCTGCAAATTCTCCCAGCATTTCCTGATATTGCCTTGTGCCATAAGCCTTAAATAAATCTGAATATATGTTTGAGCCCTGGTTTTTGCAGAACATCATTTGTTGGGAAACAATTTCCTGTTGTTAGAAATGTTTACCTGTAATTCTACAAGTTTAAGAGGCTGCTGCTTTTATTTTTATTTTTTAATGAAGTTCTGTTATTTCATTATTTTAAGGAGAAATACGATACTGTGTTTTTATCAGAGAGACAAGAGTCCACAAATTCCTCCTACCTTGGTGTAAGTGAAATGCCATCAAAGCGTGTTTCAATATTCTTCCTCAGTTCATCCGGCTACACAGGGCTGTGATTTACACTCACCTGTCCATCTGTGCAGCGTGAGCTAGCAAGCTGCCTGCTATTACTAAGCACTTTAACAGCAGAGAGGATATTACAATGTGTGGCTGGTAGTGAGCATTAATGCAGATATGCAAAGCGTGGCAGAACAATGCCCTCGCGCCTGGGAACGCGGAGGGCAGCGGTGGAGAGCTGCAGTGCCTCATTATTCTTCACTCTGCTCGTTTTGGAGGTTGGGTCTTTGTGGTTTTGGGGCAAATCTTTGAACCAAAGGGAATATAATAATAAAGTTTTCATCTTTGTTTCATCAATCTGCTTTTTGTTTGGTTTTGCTTTCTTTCATTAAATGCAATGCCAACGTTAGGTTCGCAGTATGGGCCTGCTCCTGAGGGGCGTTTGGCACCCTTTTGACAGACCCCTGGCCAAAGGGACTGACCAGACCCTGTCTCGTTTGTTTTATAGGAAGAGAAATCTGAGAGAGCAAACTTTGGGGCCGCAGTAATTCAGTGATTAAAAACCAGCTGGGAGATAGGATCAACAGAGTCCTAAACCCACTGCGCAGCCCCCAACAAATATTTTTCTGATAACGAAGCTCCCGAGTCGCTTGTGAATATTCACTGCATGGTCTGAATTTTAGAGGAAACAACGTTAAGAGATTTAAGAGGCTGTGCTCATGGAGTGGTGTGAATAGATCAGATCTAATGATGCTGTTATGATTAATGTTAAGAACTGACTCAAGCTCCTGTGGCAAGTCTCTCGGCCTCCCTTGAGCTCCACAAGCTGCTTTGGAAGGGCCAGCTCTTCCCTAGTAGGAGGCGTCGTATTTTGATAAAAACAAAACAGAAAAAAAAAGGGGTTTCTTTTTTAAATGAAGGACGTCCTCGTTTAATGAGGCTTGAAGTGTTTACAGGTGTTTCCTCATAAGTTCAAATTTAGTGGCCCCAGGGAGTTGAGATTCTCATAAGGCAGGGGCAAACACACAAGTTTTGTATTTTAGAGGTGTTGAGCATTTAAAGGGCCATGCAGACCTGGCGTACGTAAAGGTTTGGTCTCGATGAGGTGTCTGGAGCCTGTAGTTATGCCAGCTGAAGCAGAGAGTGCTGTCCGACATGAAACAAGGCCATTCTTGGTGCCACAGATGGTCACGATCCTGTTAAAAACCCCTCATGCTTTTTCTGCTGTGCAACCCTTTGACTTGTTTTTTTAAAAAATCTCCAGCAAAAACCCCATGAGAGGCAGGTTCCAGGCTTGATTGTTTGTTTAAATAAATTTTGGTGATACCAAGTGCCGTTTTATGCATAATATCTTCCAGAGCGCCCTGGTCTTGGAGGAACTGTTCAGCGTCATGAAGAACAACACAGAGCAAGGGAAAAATATAGAAGTGGTTGTGGTTGGAGGATGTGATGACATCACAGACTTCAGCGGGAACACGGGGCTTTTAAAAAGCTGAAAGAAACATCCTGACAGTCAGTTATCACGTCCCCCGTAAAGGAGTCAAACACACGTTAGCCATTAGAAAGCCCAACTGTCTTCATCAAAGAGAAAAAGACTCCGTCCCGCCACAGAATATGCACTGGCAAAAATGTAAGTGAGCTCTGATTGCCTTTGTTTTTCCTAACTGTGATAAAAGATGAAGATTGTAGTGGATAATTGAGCATTAGCATAGCACAGGAGATGGTACTCTTGAAGAGCTGCATGTCTCTAGAGAGACAAATGAGAAGGCATGATGCTAATTTTCCAGCAGGGATATTAAGACAGGGCAGCATCGCTGCTTTGTTGGCATTCGTCATTATGAATCAAGTGGAAGACTATGATTCATAAAAACAATAACAGGATGCAGGTATTATATCAAAGGTTATAGTGGTTACATACCAGAGAATTTTCCTTTTTAAAAGTGAAACCTGTGAGAAATCTTATTTCTCTGTCTTTTTTGATATGTACTTTTTTTTTTTCAACTAATAATAAAGCCAAAGAGCGATGCAGTTGAAGGCAATACAGTTATGAGTTTACAGGAAATCAGTTTTCTTGTTTTCAAGATAATTTTACTCCTCTTGGCCCACCTTTGCTCGAGTAGCTTACCGATCCTGATACAGGTAGGTGTTTGCCCTGTTTGTGCAACTCTCGCTCTCACTGCATGGATCTGTAGATGTGCCTTTCTGCAGCCCTGCTGCCGTCCTTTGCACTTCACTGTGCTGTTCAGCCTGGAATAACATAGTACATCTGAATGGAAGAAGCTTATTTCTTAAACATTTGCCATTGACTTATCTAATATGGAACTAACATTGATATTCTTCTCCTTTATATAATAGCCTGTAATTATCCAGAGATGGTTTTACAATGTGTCTCGTTCGGAGCTTATTAGCTATAAAGCCCGTTTTCTCTGCTATGTACTTCTGTTACTTTTTTCAGTTGAAAACTGGAAGCTCAAATGTATTATTTGTGAAATGGCATTGTACTGTCTAACATTCTGAATTAAGAAGCTCAGACTGCTTATTCGGTCGTGTTTCAATTTGTCTGACGAGTATTAAGCAGCAAGCGGGAGCGCTATGGCAACACACCTTGTTTCCTATTATCTCGGGCTGTTTTCAGAATCGGTAGGTATACGATGTGGAACATACTGCAAGATGATTAGATACAGATGTTATCTTCCATCTCAGAGGTGTATAAGTCTTTAATATTTTTTTTTTCTTTACTGCAATGACAAAGCAATACTAACAAAGTGATGTCTTAGGTAGAACCAAATTGGTAACTGATAAGATATTTTTCCTTTGCATTGTTTCTTTGATACATGCAGCGCTTTCAAAGGTAAGCAGAAATTACAAGCCTACATCAGAGGAGATAAAATCCCCATATTTTGAAGTCAGCCATCTCCCCTGTGAGAGTTTCCAGACAACAGCTGCCCATACCTGCCTGTCCCTCCGTGCCCTCTGAACTTCTCAAGACCAGAGTCTGCTGTTACAGCAATGCTTTCTGCTGTTTTGAAAGGCTGCATGAGGCATGGCAGCTGCCTAGACTTGGCTTCTGTTGCTGATGAAGCCCTTTTCACGTCAGCCAGATGAGGCAGCCAGACTCGGCTCTGGCTCCTGGGCTGCTTGCTAGATCAGCCTGGCCGTGTGTTTACTACGACACAGAAGGAGCTGAGGGGAAATTTCTGTAGGTGGCTGTCTAGGTGACTCCGCTCGCTGTTGGTCTTTGCTGCCTTTGTCTGCTGTGTCATGGCATGGTTGGGCTTCCTCAGTCTCATGGACCTTTAGGGTTTTTTTTAGCTAAACCTAAAGATGGGATTACTTTCCTAGCATGAAACTATTATCCTGCTTCTTTCCTGTACCATTAGTAATGACTTACTTTGACTTCAGTCACCAACTCTACTGGAGACTCCCTGTGCTGCAGGCAGATTGCTCAGGCCCATGCAGGTATTCACGTGCCAGGTCTCAACGGTTTCGGTGGAAGTCAGATTTCTCAGTAGCTTTGTGAGTCTGCATGTGGTCTCTCTGGTGCTCCTATGGTCTCTGTCGGTGTGACCAGCTGTGGCCTCAAGTGTCCTGCACCACCTGGCTCAAACCACCTGGGACCACACCGAGTCCCGGTGCCCACATGCGAGCCATTGGCTCCCTCTAGACTTCAGTCAATCCAGAGGCAGTCTGGGTGCCCAGGAAGCTTGGTGTCTTCTTCCATGAGCCCCGGGCTAATGTCATAGCGTAAAATGCTGCCCTGCTCTGCTCCCCACCTAGGAAATAGGAAGAGCTTTCCTCTGCCATGGAGGGAGTTTCAGTATAATTAGACTTAAAATGAGTTATTTGTGTGTTTTAGCAAAAGGGCATCCTGGAGAGATGGGCACGAAGTCCGTGGGTAGCTTCTGAGGTGTGGGTGAAGCTTTCCCCATGAATTGGATGGAGCATCCCATACTCAGTATAGGAGCAGATGGCTCTGTTCCTGGCAAGAGCAACTGTTTGCAGCCCTGTGGTACCGTGTGGCTGAAGAGCCAGCTAAATGTGCCCCAGGCTGACACCTAGGTATGCACTTGTAGGCACGGATGTCAGGGGCAGAAATCTTTGCTCCATCTGTACCTGCATGAAAGGAGACTAAGTAGAAGTTCTTCCATCAGGATGCCTTGGTATGGATTAGAACTGTTCTTTAGCACAACAGGAGGTTTCAAAAAAGTGCTGTCATTTCCATGCCTTTCCCCAGTAAATGAAAACAAACCAACCGAAGAACAGAAACACAAACCAAGTGAAAACCAGAGTGACACAAGAAGCCTAATTTAAATAGGTGTCCCCTCGGAGGGCATTTCTCGCTGGCACCTCCTGAAGGGGACCCTGTTGTGGAAAGCCCTGCAGGGCCAGCAGGCCCGCTGGCGAGCCTTGCCCTCAGCTGCTGTGGCCGGAGGCCCTCGTCCTCCGGGGAGCCTCGCATGGCTGCTCCTGCGCGCTGGAAATCCTTCCCGCGGGGTCACGGCACGCTGCACTTCTCTGCAGGAGCGGGGCCCAGAGCTTCCGCTCAGCAAAACCCCAGAGAGGCTCTCGGCCCGAAAGCATCCCCTCCCACGGCAGGAGCGAAGTGACTGGTAGGGGCTTCCCGGCTTTTGGCAGGATTCTGCTGAATGGAAGCCGGCCCGCTTCGCCAAGCTGGGAAATTTCGAACGCATGGCACCGTGGGCTTCTCTTCTCTTGTGTGTCTTTATGCTGAAAGTTACCTCGTGTTATGTTTTGGAGACAAAATGAGCGTGCTTTCCATGCAAATGATTTCTGTTATGAGAGGGTAGGCAAGCAGGTTGAAATTCTCTAAGTGTTTCACATTTTGGAGGTGTTTTTGGTGCAGGCAAAATGCTCTGGACACTCAGCTCTTCATGAGCTCCAGCGGGACTTGGGCAGATAAGGCAGGTGTTCAGCTACGTAGCTCTCCCACCGATTGCTTGGATTCCCTTGCAACTGAGATATGTCAACGTGGGCCTTTGAGAACCTCTTCCCAAATGCCTTTTAAGTCCTTGAAGCCTTTTTCTGCCCGCAACAGATGTGGGGCTCTATACACCCCTTCTGAAAGTATCAGAAAATGAGACTGAGAGGTGAAACTGCAATATGTTGCATCTTGTGAGGCTTAATTTTGGTAAAGCCCCAATGGGAAAGATGGATAGTATGAAAGCTGAGTCCATCCATGCCTTACAAAGCAGGTGTCAGGCTCTATGAATGACCACATAAGCAATTAAATGGAAAGCTTGCATTACTAAAATGGAAAGAGTATTATGGGCTGGGAGGAATTGGGACGTGCGGGTGAGACTTATGGTTAAGACACTTTCTGTCTATCTCAGCTTCCCCTTTGTAGCAGGGGTTCTCTTATTCTGAAACCAATCATTTTTAGTAGCCTTGCCACTACGTGGCCAACACAGCCACCTCTACTGGGCGCTTGGAAGCTCTTTGTTTCACTTAGGGGAACTGAAGCAGTAGGGATTATTAGCCACCCTTTCATACTGGTTCCCAAGTGTTTTCTGATCTCCCCCATGATTTTGATTCTATCCAGGTGGAAAAAATACAAAGTTAAGTTTGGTTGCCAATCTGCAACATCTTCCTTGTGTGGGAGCAGAATGCAGGCTCTGCACGGTGCCCCCCTGACTTCCCCTGGCTTGGATCTTCTGGAGGTGTGTAGGAGAGCTGCTTCAGGAGGACACTGTGCAAACGCACGCTTTGCTTGCAAGAATGACCCAGGCAGGGACAACAACCTATGGATCTGCGGGGATCCAGGGTTAATTTTAGTCATGGAAATCTTCTAGCTGCAGATAAACAGCTGAAAATAAAGGTGCCGGGCATAATGCTGAGGCACACCGCTGTCAGACCAGTCTGCTTCACTGACTTTGGTAGTTACAGTGCTGTGTAACTGGGCAGAGAGAGAACTAGCCAAATGCTGTACCGACTTGTTGGTAAGCAAGTGAAATATTTAGGCTATTGATTTAATTATGCTAAGAACCCTCCCAAGTTCATTTCCTTATGCTGAGCAATGAACCATCGCTTGTCTCTTCTGCTCTTGCTCCGAGTCCTTCTGTTCAGTGTAGAGCAGATTCTCCGATCAGATGTTTGCTTAGTGCTTTGCATTTAGCTAAATCTTTTTTGAAATACCCACCCTTAGTGTGACAAAACCACTCTGGTTCAGTTCTCCTTGTCAGGGTTGTATAAAAAATAAAACAGTAACACTGCAGAGGAGATCTGGGATGTGTCAGATGCCCAAAGTGTTCAGCCCTTCAAATACAAGGTGACATGCAAGCGTGGGGTCCTGAGACATGTCATGTCGGAGGGAAAAGCTATTGAAAATACAATAAAGCAAGCAATAACCAAATGCAATACAGATAAATATTGTTTTTTGAGTTGTTCCCTGATTTATTTGGCAATGCTGCATGCATGGTTCTGTATCTGAGCACAGTGTGGCAGGTTATTCAATCTCAGTGCTGGCCAGAGAGGTCTGTTAGCCATTACCCCCTGGTACCTAGTAGCCTCCCAGGTCTGATAGCACCAACACAGCTCCCTAAAATGGGTCTTGGTAGCAGTAACTCTGTTTTTTGTTTCCCTTTCAAGGTGCAAGAAAAGGCATGGTTGCAGGTGGGTCACTTCAGGGAACTTCACTCTTGACTGCTCAGATCGGTTAGGACAGGGACACGCCCCGGAGGATGCTGAGGGCTAGCGATGAAGGTGAAGTGAAGATCCTTTCTGCTGAGTGACTCCTTGTCTGGCTGCCATCTGGGATCCTGGGCAGTCCAAGGGGTTTCTGTGCTTTGGTTCCCTACCCTGTATTTACCAACGAGCCAAAGAAGGGCCGCTATTTTTTTCACTTTTAATAATATATTGTAGGAAACCATTTAATTAGTGAGCAAATGAAGATGGGTAGTCGTCTCTGACCATAACCAGGGCAGCCTCATTCTCCAGTGCACTGTAAGCCTCCCAGCTGGGTGGCTGTGCTCGAGGGCGCACGGAGACCTGAACAAATATTAAACTATTTTCTCTCTTGCATGACCAGGTACAGGGGTTGTGCGTGGAGCTGGAGCCTTCGGGCCGTGCACTGCAGTGGTGAAAGACCCCTGGGGGGCAGGGTGCTGCTACAGGAGCCATGCAAGCCCAGGAAAGCCAAAAGGGATAAGGGCTGGTTTTCTCCTGGCTGTATAGGTTTGTAACAAACTGAATTTTCAAGGGGAATCTGACTGCCTAAGAATTACAGACCCTCCTTTACCAGGAGTTTTAGAACCACTGAAAAGTGCTTTTACCACTTGGATAAAGCACATCCCCTTGGGCAGCCGACCAGCTTTGGGGATCTACCTCTTGGTGACCCTTTCAGCCTTGTACAGGGATCCTGGCAGCGCTAGGAGCTGCACGTAGGTTTCCTTGCTTCTCCTGGCTCTGCATGGAGCCAGGTAGGTTGGATGTCGGTGCAAGGGGAGCTGGTTAAATAACACGCACAGGAGGGATCGCCTGGCTAGCTGCTAGGAGCTGCGTTTTATCAAAGGAAAATACTTTTCACGGTGCTCCATGATGTACTTTGGAACATTATCAATACCATAAAAGCAGCCGTTTCAGTTCTGCTGTCAGCTCTGATCACATGATGCATTTCCAAAGCAACAGATTCAAAATAATATTATCAGATTAATGCTTTAAAATACTTCTTAAAAGTATTTTTGAAGGAAAATCTGAATTAAATGTAAAACGTGGACAAATACAATGCAACTTTTAGCCCCTCACTTAAATATTGCTAAATGGGCATCAGTGTCTTAGTCTAAAAAGGCTTTGATTACAGTCAAAGCATCCAAGCAGTGTATCCAAAGCCAAGCCATTTTTTTCTTTTTATTATCCAAAGTTCATGGTGTACAATAAAAGTGTCAGCCGCTGCCTTATGTAATTTGCTCTTCAAGATTGAAGTCAGAAAATCACTAGTCTCTTAATTGAAATCTAATTTTTTCTTGTTATCCAAGGGTAACTGTTTGCTTTTTGATGTTACTGCAAATAAGAAAAAAGATTTCTATTGTGTTTCTTTTCAATATTTTATTATATGGGGGGGTGAAAGGAAAAGAGAAAACTATTTGCACTGGTAACTCTGATCAATTGATAAGCTTATCACACACCAGTGTGTGAGCGAAGAAAAAGTAAATCTTCTGAGGCAGTGGCAAGTGTGTCACTTGCTGTGGCAGGCAGGCAGTCATGCGAGCTCTGGAAGATTAGCAGTGTATTTCAAACTGAAAATTGGCCTGATGGGAAATGGTTCTGACTTGTTTGAAAGGTTTAAACTGATCTGCAGTTCACGAGGGTGTGAAGGCCAGCGGTGCTAATAGGTTTAGTGATCTGAAACTTGTCACGCTTCAATGTTTGTAGCCTTCCAACAGCTGCTTGCCATTATCCTCCCTCCAATTTTGGCAATGGTTAAATACAAGTGTAGAGGAAGATGTGTTATGAAGGTGCTTGGTTTAATTGTTTGGCAATGTCTTTGCATGCTTTCTCTATCTGATCTTTTACACAGACCAACATTTCCTGGCTGTTATTTAGAAGTAGACATCTTTTAAAAGACTGTGTCTGAACACAGGTACTCTCAATGCTATGGACACATCCCGGTTATGTTCTCCAACACACAGACAACTGAAGACCAGAGCTTGTAGAATTACTGCCCAAAGCACTAATCTGCTCAGCTTTTTACTCACCTTGGGCAAGTCTTGTACAGTACCTTGCTGAAGCTCCTGTCAGCCCCTGAGCTGGGGCTGGAGCTGCTCCCCAAAAAGCCAGGTCCCCGTTGGCTGTGCCTGCTGCATGCAGCACGAACTGGCCCCACACTCAGCAGGACTTGGTACATAGAGCTGGGGGACTGCCGTGTTTGGGAACTTTTCATTAGCTGCGGTGTTATCCAGCCACTTTGAAGGATTACTCAGAAGTCTTCAGGGTTTGTGCTAGGCTTTTGTCGATGTTCAGCAAATACAGTGAGAGATAACGCTGATGAAAGGAGCCTGAGCATGTGCACACACCGTGGATTTGGAAGGCGGCCTGACAAAAGCATTGCAGTGAACTAAAACATATTTATACATAGAAACTATTGCAAAGCTTCCTACTGGCTGCATTAAATTCTCCCTCTTCTTTCCCGACTCCTGATGCTTTGTACTGCTCCAGCTTCAGAGAGCAGTTGCAAATCGAGCCCTAGTGCCTGTTAGGGAGGGCATGTGGCTGTTTTATGGTGCACAAAGTAAAAGAAGCCAGAGCACAGCACGCACTTGAGCACCAAAACACAATGGTGCTGTTTATTTGTCGGAATGGAACCTGGGCATGCGGGTGTTGGTGCATTTGCAGCTCGTAACTTAAATAACAATGTACCAGTCTGATTTTAATGAGAGTTGGTTCAAGACAGGCTTAATAGTTTATTCTGTGACAACCCGGGTATAAGAAGTTGAAGAATACTAAATCCAGGTACATTCTTTATAAGGTTGTTGTAATGGTTGATATTTCTCAAAATGTCTTGATTTTTCAAAGATCACATTTCTTTGGCTGCATGAGAAATGGCCCACTGAAGCCCAAAGTCATTTTGCTGTGGTTCTTCTGTAATACTCAGACATGGTACACACTTAACAGTGGAAAAGCAGCTGTGCTAGCATTATTTTTATTTCTGGAGGTCAGCTTGGGGGGAACCGAAATATGTTCTGCAGACTTTGGTTTTTTTCTTTTTTCTCTCTTTTTTTTTTTTTTTTTTGGTTACTCTGCTTACACCGGAAACTCTGAATAGGTATATTTGTCAGCTTTTACAGTAAATTTCTTCTTCCCCATCCCCCAAACCTGGAGCCAGAAACTGCCATCCCTCCCCACCCTGTCTCTGCAAGGAGGCTCTCTGCAGTCAGTGTGATGACTCAGGGACAGGACACTGCCCAAGAGGGACGCTTCTGCCTCCTGTGCAGGCTGCACTGCAGCTCCTATTTGCTTTGGCAGAGGTGATGGTTTTGCTCAGCATAAACAGCAGTAGCAACGTCTGACTCTGAAATTCTCAGTAAAGTACAGATAAATCGTTTCCAAACATAAATAAATCCCCTGTAAGACCAGGAAAGCACCTTTGGGATGGTCTTCATTTCAGACCTCCTGAGCTCATTCTCAGAGCTATCAGTACAGCTCATGCCACAGCACTTTTTAGCACTGTCTTCATTAGCACTCAGATAAATTAATATCAATTAAAATTTAAAAAGCAAAATGTGAACTGTATTAAAAACCCTTGTGGATTCCTGTATGCAAAATGAGTGACCTTCATTCCCGTTGGTAGCTGCATTTCCAAAGCCACAAGCTCTATGAGACTGCAACCAACCCAAGGTGAAGTCCCACAAGGAATGTCCAGAGGAAGCAAGCGCAGATCATGCAAAGGCTGAAATGCCATCTCCTCCAGCTACTGCTTTAAAGCGTGGAATTTTCCCAATATGCTTAAACATATTTTAGCATACAAACAAAGAAAACAGTTCAACACATAATTGTAGGGTTATCTGCTACCAAAGGTATTTATAATGGCCTTTCAAGATTTCGTGATTAAGTGGTATGTAGTGAGGCAGAAAGAGCCAACTCAGTGGTACAGCACAGCTGAAGGGAAACAAGTATTTCATTTTGGGGAGAAAGTAAAGCAGAAAAGTTCATTCTCTTAAATATTTTTGAGGTTCGCCTGCAGTGTTTCTATTTAGACTCAGTTTTTCTCCCTCCTGGAAGGTGTCACAGAAATATCTCAGTGTGCGTATGACTGCATGTAACTGGAGGAGATGAGCAGAATTATAGCGATTCATCTTGTTCTGTGGTGCAAAGCATCCACATCTTAATCAAAAAATTGGAATAAATGCTTCCAAGGTGGGATAATGCTTGAATTTTAAGGTTTGAACCGGATATCCAGCTGCACTTCATAGACCAAAGGCCTGTTGCGATCCTCAGGAATGGGGACTTATCAACCAGCGTGTTTACAAATCAAAGTGCAGTTAAAAGGGGCAGGTAGCGAGTCCTGCTATCGGTGGTGGTTTTACAAACACGGGGCCAGCTTTGTTATCCTCCGGCCTCCTGCTATTAACTGCCTCCAAATACTTGATGTAAAATATGGCTCAATAATACCGGCTTACGAAGAACTGGGCTTCCTCTGCTTTCATTGCCGCAAGGCTTTGTGATAGGGCTTTTTACCAGGCTCTAGACTTTACTTTTCAAATCGAGGTCTGAGAGGTGCTGTCAGTACAGCTGTCCGCGAAGCTGTGTCCTGTCCCAGCTGGCCAGGCCACAGACCTGCTGGGCAGGCGTTGAACACAGCTCTGTGTGGAGCAGAGGCATGATGCTGGTCCAGGATGGCACAGGTATACCCGCCTGCTCCCAGAAAATAGACGTGCAGTCATAAAACTAGTGATGGGTTAAATGGCTTTCGAAATGACGGTGCTTCTCTGATTTGGTTGTGTCTGTAGCTTGCTTTTAAGCAGAGACTATAAAGTATTCCTCTTGAGTGTCTGATCTCTACTCGTTTATGCATCTACTTGGCCAGCATTTAGGTTATTTAATATGCTGGGTATCTGCTGACCGATCATTATTACGTGCCTGTCAGATAAAGTCAGTCCGAGTTGTCCTTCAAGTGGATGTAAATCACTGCGCTGCCAATCTGTGGCACTGAAGCAATGTAAAGCAGATACACAAAAGTGAAGTCTCAGGAGGAATAAAACGAGCAAGCTATTTTTGCCTGAAGCCTGAAGAAATCAGAATATCGTGCTCAGGAGTTAAGGGAGAAAAAAATAAATAACAAAGTGGAAAATCAAAATTAACACACTGCAACCTCACTGAAGAGAGCAGAATGAAAGTTCAGTCTAGAGACAGTTTGAGGAATAACAGCGATTCCCCCTCTCTTATGTTTTTAATCTAGCTAGTTGATAACTTGTGAAGAGGGGCACCCTTGTGCACATCCCTTCAGACGTGTGGTTCACCACTACCACTCTCGTGTTTCACAAATATAAGAACTGTGTCCACATAAAGAGGTAGGTTTATTGATAGCCATCACTTCTGGGAATGCAGCATTATCCTCTGTGGAGCACCAGCGATCCCTTTTCTGTGTACTACATCCTCCCTGGCTTTCATAAACGTCTGGAGTGATGCAGCTATTTATTATCAGAGCGTGTTCATTACGCCCTGCACCTGATGGGGCCCAGCTCCTGCAGACCATGGCAACACCTGCCTGTGCGGTGGGGACACCGCGGTCTGCTTCCAGACTGTCCCCAGCTCTTGTGCTTTACAAAAGCATTCTGGCAAGAAAGGGGCTGAATCTCCCAGTATTCCTGCAGCTAATTAACAGCTGGAAGGAATTGCAAGCTTACTTAATTCAGGTTGGGTTGTCCTCGTGATCCATCTGTGCGATCGCAGCATCTGAGCAGCAGAGGCAGAGAGGAGACCTCGTACTTCACCTGTTGGCAAAAAGACATCACGAGCTAAGAAATGTGCACGTACACTGCTGTGTCGAGAGCACCCTGCAGACAAGGGGCTGCCATGGGGATTTTGGCCTTTTGAGTGGCAGGAAAGGAAAATAAATGTCACCTGCATCTTTTTTCTTTCAGCTTCTGCTCCAGAACAACAACCGCAGCCTCGCCCCTACCAAGGTGTCCGCGTCAAAGAGCCAGTGAAGGAGCTATTGAAAAGGAAACGGGGAAATGTTCACAACACCAGTACAACGGCAGCTACAACGGTAGGAGAAGAAATAAACTCAGGAGGAATTTTTTTTCTTGGGTAGCTAAATGATTGACCAGCCCTGGCACCAGCTGGCAACACTTCATCAATGAAAGAAATCCTGGAGGTAGTGGAGCCTCACGTTACCTGGAGATACCATTAAATAGATTTCCAATTAAATATTATAAATACATTGAATGCAAATAAAATAAATATGTTTTCATCTTTAAGGTGCTGAGCAGCTTCAGTCACCTTTGACTTAGTTGAAGGGGGAAAGTGCTTTGCACTTGGCAGGATCTAGTTCCTAGGAACAGAAGGTGGCTTGGGATGTAAGCAACTCAGTGCTTCTGAGAAGGGCTTGAATGTAATGGTCATGGTTTTAATCCCTGGATGTTTTCCTTCTCTTTTCTAGGTTGTTTTGCCCCATCAGACGCTCCCTTCCTATTCACCAATGGGTAATGGTTTCCTGCCTTTCTAATTGTTTGTCAGCACTGCTGCAGGGAAAGCCACACTGGTCTGAATTGCAATTCTCTCCTGTCTTTCAGGCCAGCCGTGCATCGATATGGACGGTGCTGCCCCCGCGTTGCCTGGGACAGATGAAGGAGCACTCTGTTCTGGCTGGCTCTCCCAGCCCTCACCCACATCCTTGCAGCCTTTAACCCAGTGGACCCCTTACCCTGACTACGTGTCCCACGAAGCAGTCAGCTGTCCCTACACCGCCGACATGTACGTGCAGCCGATGTGTCCCAGTTACACGCTGGTTGGACCCTCGTCTGTTCTGACTTACACTTCTCAGCCACTGATCACCAATTTTGCAGTAAGTCCAAAATCCCTGGGTATAAATGATGGCCAAGTGCCTACCTTCCAAGAAACGTCATGGGGAGTTCAGGATGTAATTTGTATAACTCAGTTGTTGTAATGTCATTTGTTCTTGCATCCATGGCACATCGTTTTTATAGTGTAAGCCCTTCTGTACTGAGCTGGAGTGGCTTGAAGGGGACAAAAAGCTGCAGCTGTATTAAAATCAGAGACCCCACTGCCATTTCTCCAGCTCTCTGGAGTGCTCCTGCAGCACTCTCCACGTTATTAACACACAGCCCCTTCATGCTGTTGGCCTGGGAAATGAGTCCTCTCCCACCACGTCAGCAGCAGGGCTGCCGTTGCCCCAAGTTTGTTCAGCTCTGCGAGCAGTTATTTACTGTAGGGGAACATTGGACGTGTTACTTTTACTGTTGTCATCAATTCCAATTTAAGGAGGTGTTCTTCAGCGTGGATTTACAATTGCTGAGAAAGCATCCTTCTGAGTGGGTTTCCTCGATAGCTGATAAATGCTGTCGTGGGGACAAGTACTTGGGACGCAGTCTCTCCAGAGATCCGAGCAGTCTTCAGGGGATTTTTCGCTATTTAATTCCAAACTTTTAGCAAAGTAAATGGAATGCTAGGAAGCATCCACTGGGTGGACCAGGAAGATTACTTGGAGATAAGTTTATCATAGTTTATCATGGAGATAAGTTTAGCATTTGCCTTGCAAGAGGTGCTGCCATTGAAGGCCGCATTCAGCGCAGGGTGTAGCTGTCTCATGGGCTTACCCTGAGGGTGGGAGCGGGAACAGAAAGCTAGAGGGAACTTGCCGTGAGTGTGAGCTGCTGCTCACAAGCACCTGGGACACCCACAGCCACCGCTCTCATGGGAGCCAGCGTGGGAAAACTGTCACGCTGGTGTAAAGCTTTACCCAGAGGGACAGGAAAAGGGATGTTAAAAGTGAGACTGAGCATCCTTCACCTCCTTTTGCGTCCTCCCCCTGCCCCACCTAACCAATTGTTTGATCTCGTTTCATTTCTCTCCCACTTTAACAGCCCCGAAGCGCCACTCCAGCCGTGGTGCCGCAGCTGGAGGTGTCGGATCAGCAGCCGCCCCTCACGTACTTCCCGTGGGCACAGCCCCTCTCCGCACTGCCAGCCTCCACCTTGCAGTACCAGCCGGCTTCTTCCACGCTCCCTGGGCCCCAGTTTGTGCCCTTGCCCATCTCCATCCCCGAGCCAGCCCCCCAGGAGCTGGAGGACGCCCGACGGGTCATCGGCACGCTGCCCATTGAGAAGCTGCTCCTAGAAGACGAAGACAATGATACGTATGTTTTAAACCACGCTCTCTCTGTTGAAGGGCTTTAAGTTGCACATCTGGGGCCTGATCCTCGCTTACTCAATGCTCCCCTTGGCGTCACAGCGAGTTTTGAGTACAGAGGAAAGCAGGCCAGGGGGTGGGGGTGGGAACTCGGCTTGGGATTTTGTTGTCCACCTCTAGCACGCCGTGACTTGTGCGTGGAGTGAAACTCGCTTTGTCCTGGGGCCCAGCACAAGAAGTCTGTGCTGTCACAGCTCCTGCCGCCTCTCCCAGGCAGGCTTCCAGTGCCGCATAGTTCTTGTGCTCAGCCTCAGCACGAGGTGACTTTCATCCTCAGACACAGGGCATGGCCTAAAATCAATAACCCGTAGTGTAGCCATGGCCAGCTGTAGTGTTTGGTGAGGGTACCTCGCCTCTAAATATTGGCAAGTCCTTTTTCAGAGGACCGCTTTCTAGAGCTCAGTGTAATGTCCTGTGTGTGTCTTTGCCCTGTCCATGAAGGAACCTCTTCCTGATTTAGGTGACTAGAAAATATCTTTGGGGCCTAAATTGAGATTTTTCTTGTCTAAGTTGAATTGTCCCTTTGGAAAACAAGAAAATGTAAAGGGAACATTTGCTGTACTGGTGCAGATAGATGCATCGGTCTACTGGCAGTGCAGCTGGACAGCCCTGTGCACAGAGCAACCCGAAGTGGGCTAGGTGAAACATCTGATTTCACGGGAAGGTGAAACTTGAAGGTCTCACCTTGTCTGTTACTGCAAGACAGACACGCAGGTGTGCGACAGGGCTTTGGAGTCCTGGTCAAATCCAACGGACAGATCCTGGGCCCACTGAACTCACCAGGAGTTCGGCGTGAGTCAGGATTGCACGACATGGCCCAGTATCAGGAGGTGATTGAGAAGACAGGGTCTCCCAAAATCTGGCCTTCGGTCTAACAACACGCTCATGGCATTACTGTTAGCTGGCAATACTTTCATTTCTTCTGTAGCATTTGAGCGTGAAGTTGGTGATGTGCTGAGACAGGGGACCTTAGTGACCTCTCTTGTGCCTTACTGCTACGGAAAGTTTCTCCGCTGTAGTTTCCCAGGTTCACAGGTGCACACGTTTGCTTTATGGCTTTCTGGTTTTCTTTCCTGGAGAATGAGCAGCTTTACCTTTTCCTCTGACGCAACTGTAAATATTCCTGCTGATGTTCAGGAGTGCCATGCCACAAACAAACATACTTGCAGGAGATGTTCCCCCTTCTAACTTTGTTTATTGTTTTCTTAAAAAATGAGGGAGTCTTGACTGATGAACACAATTTCTCTGGGTTTTTCTGCTTTCTAAAGCCCAGGATCTGTAGTTGATTTTAGTGTTTGCAAGACTATGCAAAATAATTTATTGCACTGTTTATTACCTGGTGCCCAGCACTCCACTTCCCACCCAGGCAGTATTTCAAGTAACTTTACGGTTTATGCCTGAGTGAGGTTTGCAAGCTCACAACAAAAGTCTTGAGGACTTGTAAGCATATTTCATTGTTTAATATTAACAAATCTGGTAGACATGAGCAATAGATCATGTAAGTGATCATAAAGTCATTTGGAAGTAGCAGTAGTTGAGGCGCATTGACATTTAGTGGCTTACATTTGCAGAAAAACCCAGCAAAGAAATTAATCAGAAGGAGCTTGGTTCACCACTGGTTACTCCAGTTTTATAAGCACAGAGACATTCAGTAGGTAAAGCTGGGGTAATGCAGCTGTGAACCAAGCCTGTGGTTGCTAAGATTGCTTTTAAATTTCTTTCACTTCAATGTATGTAAATTCTGTGTGTGGATATAAAACAAAGATGAACTGTTTCAGAATTTCTTTCTGGGTTGTTCTGGTTTAGAAAAAGACAAAATCTTTTCCAATAAAGATCTACGGTAACTTTCATATGCCTAGAGTGTTTTATTTCCTGTCCAAAAGCATAACCCAGCATTGGTTCAGCAGTTAGTCAGCTCAACAACTGTGCAGAGGCTAGAGCCACAGATCAGCTGCTGGGCTTTCTGCTTGTTTTGCACATCAAGGCAGACTAAAGAGGAACCCCATGGTCCAGATGTGGCTTGGAAGCAGTATTTGCTCACGTAGTCATTACTCACACAAGCACTCCTGCTGCTCGGGTGGTAGTTTGATCCCTGTTACCCTCCATCGGTGTCCCTGGGGATGTGAGTGTGCAGTCAGAGCTGATGCTGAGCTTGACTGAAAGCTCTAGAGCAGCCAGGAAGCTGCCTTTCTACTTCCTGAAGTGGTAAGGGATTGTTCTGGGCTACAAAATCACCTGGGGAATCACCCCCAAACAATCACCCGTTGTTTTCCCGCGGGCAGAGGGGAAGTGCACAGCTCCCCACACAGCCAGGCATGCCTGGTGCCCTGGAAATGGGCCGTGGAGGGGTGGAAGTGGCACATAGCTCTGTGCAGTTCTCTGCAGCTCCAGCCGTAGCATTTCCCACATCGCCATGTCACCAGCAAGCCTGTCACTGCTATGGGACGTGACAGCTCTGTGTCTTATGCACAAGGTAAGGACATGGTCCACCCAACAGCAGTTTTAATAGAGTTTAACTGGCTCAGTTTACAAATACCCTGATGGAAGGGGCTGTTTGTACCTCTGGGTGGTGAGATGTCACCAGTGCATCACCCCAAACAAGTGAGAGCATGTGATACAACACGCTGGGCCCCAGCACAGGGCTTTGGGGAGGACTCGGGTACCTCCTGGCACAGGGGCAAATCTCACATGAAAGTGCTGAAGTGGAAAGGAGACAGCACGTCCAAGCTCAGGAGTGCTGAGGGCTCTTGAAAGTAGCATTTATTTTGAGGTAGGAAGCCCGTTTCCGGGGAGTCGGTGATTTCAGTGTCAAGCCCTTGGGGTTATGGCATGGTCTGGGGGCTGTCTGGGTATAAACCCCCCAAAGCAGCAATGATACCCTGTAAAACCCTTTGCTCCCAGGGCCAAGCAGTGATCGGTGTCTTTATTTACTGTCTTAGAATTCTACATATTTATGCAGCTAAAGGTATGAGGGCGTTTGCGTTGGCAGCTGCAGAGCGCATGAAAGAGCTGCGAAGACTTGATGCCAAGGAACACCGAGGAAAGGTAACGTGGACCATCTTCTCCTGCAAACAGCAGCATTTGGGATGGGCACTGACTTTGCATGCCTGAGGGCAAGCGATGCCACGAAAATCCACCTCGGCCCCTCTGGTACTGCGGAGGAAGCCTGGGGCAGTGCCATGCCTTGCCTTGGTGCCCCTGGAAGATGCCAGCACGTTGGCAGCAGTCTCTGAGGCTGAAGGTTTTGTGAACAACTGATTAATGCCAGCAGTGCTGCACCTGGCATAAATAATGTTTTGAAAACGCCAGGCTTGTGTTGTCAGCCAAACTCGGGCTGCAGCACACTAGAGGGAGCTCTGAGGAGCTGAGAAATGTCCCCTCTGACATGATGCCGTGGTCCTGATACATGGCATTCAGAATCTGCCTGTGAGCAATCTTCGGCTTGTGCACCTTTGGCCTTCTAGATACCGTTCAACCCAGTCTGCCTCTCCCTTTCTCTCTCTCTCCTCTCTCTCTCTTTTTTTAATGATGCTTCTGCTTCTAGACTCTCACAGTTTTTCTGCTGTGCTATTTTCAGACTCCTCTGCTGGTGGCTGTCACGGCCAGGCAGCCAGCTATTGTCTATGATTTGATCCAGGCAGGAGCAGATGTCAGTGCTGTAGACAACAAGGGGCAGTCAGCCTTGCACCTCGCTGCAACGTATGGGTATGCCCAGGTCCTTCAGGTAGGAAAAGCTTTTATGGTTTTAATTGCTAGCAATATAAGCCTACATTAACGTCTCAGTATCAGTGTCTTTAAATAACAATCGCAGAAGGTGTCAGTAAGCAACGAAGACGTACAAAAGTCTCTCCTTCCATCGCTGTGTTAGGAATTGTCTCCTAAGGATATTCCTGTTTTAGGATTATGCTCACAGCTAACATCAGCTCCTGTTAGGGAGGGAGTAGCTCTAGCTTGTTCAGGGGGGAAATAAGTTCTTTTTGCAGACCATGGCTCTCAGGTGCAGGCCAGGCACAGTGGGCTATGCTTGAGCCCTGCTGCCTGTGTTGGAGCAGGGTCCCCAGGGGCTGCAGGCAGCTGTGGGCTGTGGGGAGAAGAAGCACCAATGCCAGGCCAAAACCCTCTCCGTGAGCCCAGCGTCAGCCAGAGGCGAGCAACAAGCCGTGTGCAGGTCCAAACCAGCTGAAGGGAGAGCAGATGTGACCCTGGAAACAGGGACAGAGCAGGCACAAAATAGGGCACATTTTTCACATTTAACGCAAAACCAAAAGTCGTTCTGGAAGATTTGCCTGGGCATGGGAGAAACCAGATGCTCCTGTACGGGCAGAAACTTCTAGAGCTTTCACAAGCTACCTGACCAGAGGGGGAGACATACGTATGACCACACCTGTAGGACCACGGTCATCTTGTGTAAGCCTTAGTGCCCCCCAGATCTTTCCATGGACAGGGTCTAAATGTAAGCAGTGTGCCAGCCGGGCTCTGACAGCCCTGAAGAGCAATTTGGCGCAGTAGAAAAGGCACTGTGGGCAATCTGGGGAGGGATTACACAGCATAGCTAAGCATGTTGGCGTGTGGCTCTTCACTGTGTAGCTTTTGGCCATAAAATAGAATTAAGAAAACGTGCCTGCCTTGATTCGTGTCAGGGCTGCTTACAGGCAGCCCCATTGCAGAGCTTCAGTGCAGCAGCAGGGCTGCCGAGTTTACCTGCGGGCTGGGCACGGGGCACGGGGTCCTCTGAGGATGAGGAAGGTGTCGCTGGAGGTGCTGCAGGATCCCTGGCACGCTGGCAGTTTGCTCCAGCATTCACGAGCTCTGCCTTGCACACATCCTGCGCTAAGTCCCGAGCAGGCAGTTAATGTGTAACGTCACGAGTTCCTTGGAAAACAGGTGTTTCGTTCCATGGGGACAAGTGGTTTACATTCAGATGATTCCATCAATGCCTCCCGGAGTGCCTTATGGTAGAAATGCATCTTTTTTTTTTTTTTTCTTTTTAATACCTGTGAAAGGGAATGAGAGGGAACAAGGAAAAATACACACAGCTTTGGGGTCAAAGCCATGCAGTGCTACAGGGTTTCTTTTGTTTTGTTTTGTTTTCTAATGGCTTAAGCATCTAATCTCTAATCATCAGGCAGCCCAAAGCTACTTGTCAATATTTGAGCTGGATATATTATATTGTTGTTATGATAAGAGAGCACAAGCCCTAACGTTCCTGGATAATCCTCCTGCACCTTGTCCAACTTGACGAGGCTCTGGATGAGTCACGGCGCTGCATCCTCAGCCAAGGTGCTGCCATGGGACCAGCTCGCTTGGTTCACTCAAGAGCAAAAAAGTGCTGCTCTGTAATAATTTAGACAAGGAGCGACTTGGCTGCATCCCACCAGATCTATAAGTTTCTTAAGTTAGAGATTTTAAGCTTTTCACTCTGCAAAACCCAAGCAGCCACTGTAACAAGCTGTGGCTTCAGCCTGTCGCACATTTAAAAAATAATAATAATGAAAAATAAACCCAGCCTGAGAATTTCTGCTGTCAGCAATCTTTTAGGTAATGAAGTTTTACTGTACATATCGGGGAGAGATTTTCATTTCTCCTTGCCAAGAATAACTCAGGAGAAATACAAACTGGTGTTACAAAGGCATACATTTGCTTAATCCAGGGTGAAAGTGGGGAGACTAGCACCCTTGAGCTGAGTTTTACTACTAGGGATTGAGAATCAAATAGGATCTAACAGGATATCATACCTAGATGGATCTTAGAGAACTAGGGAATATGATCATCTTGTGCAACCCTGAATGTCCCTGTTAAGGAATAGGATTCACAGAGCCAAAGCTCTTCTGTCAAACTGCTTAACTTGCAGTTAGAGTATAATTTTGTTTTGTTGTGTATCACACACATACACACACACAGCTTCTGTTAGCTCTAACTGCTTTTAGCCTGGACAATGTTCTGCTGAACTAAAATTCTCCTTTTCTGTTTCTCTGTCACTTCTAGGTTATACTGTCGCTAGGTTTTCCTCTTGATTTAGAAATGAAGAATTTTGAAGGTGAGACTCTTTGTACAAATATTTTATCATGATGGTAAAAAAAAATGTATCAGGGATCAGAGAAAGATCTAGGGCCTTAAGAATACACTTACATACGTTGTCCCTGCAAGCCCTTACATCCTCTCTTTCCATCATTGTCTTCGCTGGGGCTGTCGTCACCTCCCTCCCTCCCTGTTTTCCAGGCCATACCCCCCTGCACTGTGCCGTCCTGGCCCACAACGCCCTGCTGCGGGAGCAGGGGCACCCAGGGGTGACGAAGGAGCAGCAGGAAGGTCTCCAGCACCAGAGCGAGGAGCTGGAGAGCTGCATCCAGCTCCTGGTGCAGGCGGGAGCCTCCATCTACAGCCGGGTAGGGAATCGCTTCTGTCTGTCCCTCAGTCATCCCTGTGCTGTTCATTTGTATGAACTCTGACACTTGTGCTGCACTCAAAATATCGAATTGGAGGAGGAATGAACTGCTGGCAGAAGGAGCAAGCCTGTTTCCCTCGCAAGGGACTGGTTGCAGAGTCAGCTCCTGCCTTTTGGGGTTGCTTCCCCGCAGCCTGAGCCAGAGGCTGGGCATTCAGACGGGTGCTACAGGGCAGGAGGTACCTCGGTGCTGCCCCTGAGCTGCAGAGCTGGCCTGGACGCCTTTCTGCTGGGTTTACATAATGGCTTTAAGTTGTCCTGCAGGACGTTTATTGTGCTTTGTTTCACTGTCTGTAATTAGGATGTGAAAAGCAACAAGACAGTGCTGCATTACACAGTCCAGGATGCGAACATCTCCCTGCTTAGGTACTTCCTGGAGCTGAATGCTTTCAAGTCCAGGGATTTTGTCAACAGCAAGGTGAGTCAGGAGGTGCCTGAACGGGGTCTGTGTGCCAATGTCTGGGCAGAGGAGGTGCTGTGAGCACCGAGCTGCCTGCAGTGATGGGCTGCAAGCACGTGGAGCCATTGCGGGATCTTTGGGGTCCTGCAGAAACCAGACACTCTCTTCCCACGTGCATTTTTCTGGAGGGAAGAGAGCAACAGCTCGTGATTCTGAACTTGTTTTTTGCCCTGAAACTGCATTTTCCAGTAAATAGGTACCTCACCTGGCAACGTGCTTGAATTGCCGTGAAACACAGGTGCCTCTGCCAGCAGCAAAACTGACAGGAGAGCAGCAAGGCAGGGAAGAGAGGGACGTGGGAAGTGGTTTCTCGAGGAGGAATGCAAGCTTCATTACGCTAGGCCGAAGATTGAGAAAACAGATCTGCAGTGATGCAACGGCTTGCTGTTGGCAGCAAAATGACACCGAGAGACGGCCACTGAGGGCTGTGTGTCGGTGACCTTTCCTCTCGGATGTGCC
The DNA here is from genome assembly GCF_011077185.1 of Oxyura jamaicensis. Lineage (NCBI taxonomy): Eukaryota > Metazoa > Chordata > Aves > Anseriformes > Anatidae > Oxyura > Oxyura jamaicensis. The sequence goes on along the minus strand of NC_048916.1, from coordinate 5,248,047 downwards.
ATGCACAGTGAGGGACAGAGCTCCGTGTCAGGGCAGGGAGATGGGGACTTTGCCTCGTTCTTTGCAAGTGTTCTGGCTCTGTTTGTGCCGGGACACAGACGGGTTATTGTGACGGCTCTCGGTTTGAGCAGGGAGAAGCCAAATATTTACAGGGCCCACAAATCTCCAACAGCTGTTGGGAGCAGTGAGGGAGGACAGCCAGATGCTGCTGGCAGCGAGGCGGGGGCTGAGCTGGGCCAGCTGAGAAACCAGCTCCCCAGAGAGAGGCAGGAGCAGGCAGGAGCCTGGGCACCGTGGCAAGCAAAAGGCCTTTGGGAACTCAAGGCCCTGATAAATTCATGGCTCTAGGCACTCCCTGTAGCCCCACTTCCAGACCTGGAGATTTGCCAGTGTGGGTCCCTGGGTGCAGTGTCCCCAGGATGCAGAAAACAAGCTCGAAGCCCTCCCAGTGCTGCTGTTACCACCCCCGCTGCCCCCCACTTCACCTCGGAGAGGAGGAGGCCAGGGCTCCCTGCGCTGAGGGGGCAGTGCATTTGCTTTGCATTTCAAGAATTTCACAGGCTCTCAGCCTTGCATTCCCTAGCGCATCCACACGCCTGTGTCCCACAGAGAGGAATCAAATGTTTGCTGCTGACACAGTTCTTACTGGGAAGCAGAAACTGGGCAGCTTCACATTTATTTTCAGGTTTCTGTTGGACTGTAGGAGAGTTTTGCTTTGTGTGGGTATAATTGCACTGGGGTTTTGCTTTTCTGTGAGGTGAAAGGCCTTATGCTTTCACTGCATTCTTGCTGTATCTTTTAAGACCCCTTAGGCAGGTGCTATCTTGTCCGTGGGAGTCTGCTCTTGTCTCTTGATCGCAGTCCTGTGAGAGCTCCAGGCTGCGATAGCATCTCCTGGAGTCTCCAGTCTTGTTGCTGAGATGCCTGGGACGGTGAGAAATGTAACGGCGAGGCTGGCTGCTCCCCATCCTGGCGTTTTAGCCCTTCCAAGTATGACAAGAAGAAAATGGGGATGCTGTGTTTTGGCTTCCCTGGCTCACCCTCTGCTTGCTCTGGTTGTCTCCTTCCAAATCCAATTCCTTGGGGATTTTACAGTGAGAAAAGCACTGGGGGCTTTGAGGTATTTTTCTCCTGAAGGGTTTCTAGAGCCCAGATGTTGGTGCTCTGAACTGTTGTCAAACGTAAGTCCCATTAAAGTCAGCAGAGAGGCTCCAGTAGAGAGCCAGATTGCGCTGGTCTCAGCCTCATGCCTGGATTTGGAAACCATCACAGGCTTCTGCCACAAAGATGCGGCAAGAAAAAAAAAAAAAAAAGATGTTTCCTTTTTAATAAGAAAACCTATAAAGAGTTTGTAAGTTATCCCTGGACTTTATGGGATGGTAAAATCGACAAGGATCTGCTTGTTCAGGGCTTGTAAAAATGCCTTGACTGAGAATAGTTAAGATTTCCATCCTAATGTCCTGTTGTGTTTGGTGCTTCCACGTCCCCCCATCTCTCTGGGAAGCAGACCCTGAAAGCCCCAGGTATCCCTCTCAGCACTATGGGCGCAGGTTGTGCCCAGCCTTTCCAAGGGCACAAGAAACATGCGATCGCCTCGGAGAGGAAAAAACACGCAGCTGCCGCAGCGAGACCCGGTGCAGACTAAAAATACCTCGCCTCCTGCGTGTGCTTGCGAGCTCCTCCTTGCTCAGAGCCGTTAGGGGTCATACCCCAGTGGGCAGGGGTGTGTGTTTGGGGTGCCCCAGCTGCAGCCCCCGCGGGGTGCCCCACGCCTTCTGGTGGCTCTGCAGCTGGCCTGGGGCACAGAGCCGTGCGAGGACACGGCTGCAGCTCCTCGGCCTTGCCTGGCACCTCTCGGAGCAGCTCTGGGTGACGCCGGGGGTCTGGGGACATGGGGGGGCTCACACGGTCAGAGAGGATGCCTGGGGATGCACAGTTCAGCGGGGGCTGAGTGGGGAGGAATGCTGCTGGTACGGGGCTGCCTGTTAGCCCCGAGGTGCTGCTGTGGCCAAGCAGCTGTACCCAAGATCAAAGCTGTGCTATTCTATCACGCACAGAAACCTAAATCCCTAAATTTCCTCCGTGAGCAGCCATAAGTGGGAAACACAGAACAGGGACACTCTCTCACCTCCAGTTAGGAAATGGCATGAGGTTTCTTCATCTCGTTTCACAAGTCTTCACTGCGAGGGCAGTTGTAAGCAGGTGGCACAGCTTCTCAGAAGGTTTCTCTTATTTGTTCTTCTCCGCTTGCATTAGGCTCATGGCAACACAGCTCTGCACATGGCAGCTGCACTGCACTGCGACAAGAACCAGAAGGAAATCATCCAACTGCTCCTCGACCACGGGGCAGACCCGAGCATCCGAAACTTGGACAACGATCAGCCGATCCACATGGCTCCTCCTGGGAAAGCCGGGGACCAGGTACGTTCCCGACACGTCTGTCCTTCCCGGGGGAAACTGAGGGCATGTCCTGGCCAAGCTGTGTGACGTGGGTCTGAGGGTATAGGCTGGGGGCTCCCCACTTCACCAAATCCCAAATCAAGGAGCCCAAAGTGTGCGTTAGCGGGTACTCCAAGCACATCTGGGGAGCTATCGATGTATAGTTCTTTCATGATGGCAGCAAGACTCAAATGAAGATCAAGTTTCATGCCTACAGGCCTGAAAAGGAGCTCACGTTGGTGTCCAAAATGTTTATATGTGCGTACATATTCATATACATGCATATAAGTGTATGCGCATCTGGGTGTCTGCACGCAGCCCGTGTGTGCACCCACCACAGTTTCACCCGGTACATTATAAACTTTTGCATTTTTTGGCAGATCAGGCTTTTGCTGAAGAAAGGGAAAATTGCATCTGCATTTATTTCCTGCCGCCGAAATGCCAGGTCCTAGGTTGCCTGCGCTGTCTGGAATGGTTTCAACTTCAGCTTGCTGATCGCAGAAAGCCTCCTAAAAAACCCTGTGAGGACGGTTAATCGACACGTCTGTGCCCCTGAAATCTTTAACCCCAAGTGGGACGACAGCGTTTCTCAACCTGTGGCCTGGGGACCGTGAGTAGCACGTAAGGTATCAAGAGATGAAATTGGAAATGGTTGAGAGTTTCATTTTGTAATGACCCTGTTCCATGAATTAGCAAAGATTTGGAGTACAGCCACTCTTTGGCTTGGTGGCAGTTGAAACCCTATGGTGGTGGCAGAGCACAAGGTGGTCCTTTGGCTGTAAAAGGTTGAGAAATGCTGCTCGAAGACAGGCTCGCCCTGTTAGGTCCTGTACGGAGGTACCGGGTGAAATGCTGAAGCCTTTGTGATGTGCAATTACCTGCGTTGTTCCTGCTAGCCTGGGAATCCTGAACCTGAGGGAGGGAAAGGACTGGATGGAGGAGGTCAAGCTAGCCTGGGGAGCTTTCCGCGGTGTGGCATGGCCATATTTCCCCTGAGGGAACAGGCACCTGAGCTCAGGGCCTCCAGGGGAGGGTTCCTGCAAGCTGCCGCTATCCCGTTTCTCAGTACTTTGTGGAAGAAAGCTGAATCAGCCGGCCAATGCCACTGATCCTCGCCCCACCCCGAGAAAGGAAAGCAGACGCTTGAAGTGAAGGATACCTCTGAGATGTCCGATCCGATCCCAGCCTCCAGCTCTGATGGCAAAGAATAATGTTGTGAGAGCACCTCAGAGCAAGAAGCTGAACTCCCACTGGAGCTAAAGCCTGTGCTGCAGACGGAGCCTTCCTCGGGGACCTGCAGCAGCTTTTAGGGGGGACAGGGCAGAAAGCCTTTAAGCCACGTGGGGCTGTACCGAGGGTCGGAGGGCAGCGTGGCCAATGCTCGCCTGTTCCCACTCCTGCCTAAGGGGGCATGTTAGTAAACTCTTATTCTTTCTGTGAAATGATTTGTAAATTGCTGTGCAATCAGCTGGCAGCGGTGTCTCTGCCGGGTCAACAGGAGTGGAGGTAAATGCCTCAAGGGAGTGAAAGCTGTGTTTCGGTAACCCTTGCACAGGGGGTGCCTCATCTCCAGTGCACGTTCTGAATCTTGCTGCTTTCCTAGTCTTGCACAAGTTACTTTTCTTCTAACAGGGCTGAACAATAAGGCGAAGGGCAAATCCCTTAAATCACTGCAGTGATTTCCTTGATCTGACTAACTCAAAGAGACGAGGTTCTTAAGCAGCTGCGGGTCGTGCAAACCTGGTCTGTTCAAACAACTGCTTGAACAAAAGCTCTTAAGAAAAGCAGGTATCCTGATCAGAGATCTGACTTCGCCAGCCCTCCTCCTTGCTGTTTTGCTACTGCTTCTCACTACATCACGTCGACAAACCTGCCAAAATCCTCTGACAAAGGAGCAGACGTATTTGCATGTGTTTGCATAAATTTGCATGCATCTGGGCACAGGCCACCTAAAGCATGTGCTTTCTTACATTGAAGGGATGCTGTAACAAACCCCAAATCGAGTGAGCACTGCAGTGGTGATTGTCCAGACAAATGGTCAATAAATTATCTCTTTCTTGATCTCGCAAGCAATGGAACTGTAAAACCGTGACTGGCACTTGGCAAGTGAGGCACCCAGGAAGATGTAAAAAGCTTTTTGCCATCTCGAATTGCCTGGGAGGTGACCTGTTGTAGCAAGACAATAAATACACGAGCTGTTTTCTAGGCTGTCTTCTGTCTTTATTGTTTCACCTGCCTGCCGTTGGGCATTTAATGCATCGGGGCTGTGTGAGCACCACCTGCAGAACATCAGGGAAATATCGGTCTGGGCAGGGGGGGAGGGATGCGGCCTCTCCCAAAGCAGCACCCTGTGTCCCTTGGAGGTGATCAATGAGATTTGCAGAGGGAAGATCTCGACTGCCACAGGAAGGATTGGGTGTCTCTGCAGACATCCCCGTGTTCAGCTTCCCCAAGCTGGTGCACCAGAGACCTGCTCTGAAGCTGCCCACGATCACCAGGCCGTTCCTATTGCCTTTGGACTGGGTCTACAAGCCAGCTGGCGGCTGCTGCCTCCCCCTGCACGTAAAGCACCTTCCCCTTCCCTGCCCAGCCAGCCCCTTCCTGGCCTGGGCGTCAAGAAAATCCATTTGGGGGCTCAGAAGTGGCCTCCGTGTGAAGTCTGTGCTGGGGTGAATTTCGCTGATTTGAGTAGGATCTTTGTATGTGAATGTTTTGTGACTGCTAAGGGGAATGTACCTTCTACGGGTTTCGCAGCAGCACTGGCGGCGTCATACCCCTTTATTTCCACAGTTTATCTCTTCCTACCTGTGGCTTTGGGTAAGCTGCTGATCACAAAGGCTGGTTATCACTAAACAAACGTGCTCAAGTGGCACCATGGAAAAGTCACCAGTGGTTGGCAAGGAAAACTTTGTGATCAAATATTCTGTGTAACTGCTTAAGGACCTGAAAATAAGAAGCTTTTATTTTTTTTTTCTGGAAGTGCAGCTTGCTTCTGGAGTGATTCCTGGCTGTTCTAAGAATGGGGTGATCCTGGCTTTTGTGTGAGTGCATGTTTAGGTAGGCTGGCAGAAATTCACCTGGCAGGGACTGATGAAAGGGCAGCGTTTTGGTAGTGCAATGCCAGTTCTGTTAGAGATATGGCACGAGCTATTGTCACCTAACCTTTTATTTTTTATGGGGGGGTGGGGGGGGAGCAGGTAGAGGGGAGGAAAGAGCGAAAGAATACGTCCCTCGTAGCCAGAATATCCACAATCAGCCTTTGAATAGCCCTCCTCTGTTGTTTTCTTCCTTTCTGTTTGTAGTCAGTCCAGGAATTCTTGTGTCAACAGTGAGCAAGCTTTAACTTGCGCTGCACGTGTCACCTGGGGCTGTTGACACAAAGCCGGGGAACAGCGTCTAAACCGTGCTAGCAGTCCCTGGCATGGGAGGCTGCAAAACAATTGTAGAAGGAGCAGCAGAGAGATGGGAAGCGGCTGCAAGGGATGGGGGACAGTGATACAGGCTGTTAAAGTCCCAGGTGCGTGAAGACATTTTGATGGAAATCTCCCCGTCGCATCGGGGCAGCTGGAAATTCGGAGCAGCTGGTCCCATGTGGCACGAGGCCAGTAATTGTTCACTATCTGTTATCTCTACGAGCACACGGCAGGTTCCCGGCGCAGACCTCAGCCACCTGCTGCCGCAGACGCGTGGCAGCCCAGAGGCGAGCCCGGCTCGATCTTTCTGGAGGCAGCTTCCTCCCCGGGAGGCTGCTTTTTTGCCTGGTTCTGCCACATCTAAAGAGCCAGGGGTTAGGATAGGGGTGCCAGGGGGTTGTAGCCCTGCCAATCCCAAGTGGTTGAGCCTAAAGAGCAGCCACAGGCTCGGTGACACAGCCAGAGGCTTTGCACTGAGCGGTCCTCCGGGGAGATGCACGGAAACCGCTGCTGGCTGTGCACGTCTCGGCCGCCGCCGCCCGCTGATAAACGCGCGACTGCTGATAACGCGTCGGGCTCAGATATCTGCCCCGCGTGCAGGTGAGGGAGATGATGTCGGGCTGTAGCTCAGCTGGCGTCCCTGCTGGTGTTTTTTGGCAGATCGGGATGCTGCTAGCCTTGTTGTGAACTGTTGATGCAGGCTCTCTCCTCGTTTGATGCTCACCCATTTCCACAAGCTGCATGAGAACCCCTCCTGCCTGTCCCGCTGAGATCCGGCTACCGCTGCCAGCCCACGGGCAGGATGTGGTCACACCATTTCCAGTAGCGGCCTCAAATATCTTGCCTCAGCCTTATCCTCTTGGGGCTGTTTGATGTTGGCGATAACGAGCTTTGGTGTGCAGCTCAACCCGTGCCCACCCCACGAGCATCGGGCAGGAGCGAGCTGTGGAGCCTGGGGGGGCACGGGACAAGCCTCCAGGCTCCTGAGACCACCCTTAGGGGCTGGAGCATCTGAAGCACTGCTAAAATAACACTGCCAGTGTCTGTGCACAGGGTAATCGCACCTCTAACTGCAGCAAAGATGCAGCTGCCAGCTCCTATTTATAAAGCCTTCTGTGACCAAACGTGTTTAACGCTTGGGCCGGCTCTGAGATGAGCTGGGTAAAAGCAGGGGAGAGGGGAAGTCAAAGTAAAATGCTTTGTGGCAAAGTATTTTAAAGCAAACTTTTGGGGAAAAAAATAATAAAATCTGCTACCTTACACAAGGCAAGGGACCTGGATGCTGGGAAGGTTCAGCTGGGTCCACGAAATCTCCTCTGCCATGGCAAAATTTGACACCACCTGCCAGTGATCTGTTTTCCGAGGAAGGGTGGAGGACAAAGCTGGATTAACTGGCATTACCTAAATATTTAAAAAGTTCCATTAAGAACTGTTGCCCTGCTCTTAGTTCCTCATAGATTTCACAGGGTGAGGAAGTACTGGTGGTTGGGTTTTTGGTAGAACGGAGGAAACTTGCCTATTTGCCAGGCAAGCCGTGCGTGTCTCGCATCCCCAGCCACTTGGGCAACAGCAGCTCGGGGGGGAGAAAACCATTTCTATTCCACGTGGATGTGTCTGGAGGGGAAGATGAGCACACAGTTAGCTAAACCAGGTCTTTGCCTTCATAGATGTAGCTGGTTTTTTGTTGTTGTTGTTGTTGTTTTGGTGTGGATTTAATATGGGAAAACGCTTTTTTCTTTCCAGCCTGGGTTCTCAGCTGGGAAACCATCAATCTGCCTAAGTGGCGCTGAAAGGATGTGAGAGAAAGAACCTTGGGAAGGTCTGGGGTTATGCAGGGAAACAGGGAACCCTCAGATGTGGTACCTTCCCCGTTATACGCTTTAAAATAAATCATCTAGCTCCTGTTCAGCTGGCTGTGGTGAAAGGAGAAGACCTGCTATCAGCAAACTCTGCTTTCCCAGGGAAGCCGGTGCTGAGCAGCAGCCGAAGGTGCCTGGTGCTTGATCCCACCCCTGCATGGACCCGAGGGGCTTTTCCCACTCATGGCCCATGTGCTGAGCCCAGAGCTTGCCTGGGAAACATCAATTTTCCAGCTCTGCAAGAACCACCCGGGAATTATCGCAGAAGCTAAGGGAAATCTCAGAGCTGTGTGCGGGCAGCGGGCTGGGTGCCGAGGGACCCGGGGCTGGGCAGGGGCAGCAGGACTTCAGTGACCTCAAGTCAAACCCTCACCTTTGTGAGGACAGGGCCGGGATCCTCTGTCATTAGCAGAAGAGAAAAGCACGTGAGTAACGAACGGGCTTCAGTGTGAGTACCAAATGATTTATTTGTACTAAAAAGCTGGCTTAATGACACGTGTTTGGTAAGGCACCTAAAAACAAAACAAGGAAAACAACATAAAAAAGCTGTGCCTGCCCACAGGAGACAGGAGGACTAATGTAGTGGCAACACCGTGTGGAAGATGTGTGAGTAGTGACGGATGAATTGGACCGTGCGAGGCAGTGCAACTTTGCAGAGTTCGTGGGCAATTAATCTGGTTCGGAGAGGGCAGAAGCGCGAGGCCCCGCTCCCATTAGCTGTAGCAGACGTCCCAGCTCCTGTCCCATCGGAAGAAGTCATCGGCCACGGGCGGGAGGCAGTCCAGGCAGTCCGTGCTGGGGCAGGGGAAGAACTGCGGGCCCTTGGTGTCGGCGTGCTGGGGGCCGCAGGCTGCGCAGCAGCAGGCAGGGGCAGCGAACGGGGACGGGGGGTGGCAGGGCCACTCCTCTGCCGGGTAGCCGTGGGTCGCCGTGTCCAGGGCAGAGGGTGGGCTGTGGGTCAGCGGGGCGAAGGGAGGCAGCTGAGGGGGAGAGCAGCTGTAGGGGAGAGGGCTGGGCAGGTCAGCCGAGCTCGGGGGTCCGGCAGCCTGCAGGTGGAGAGGGGAGAAAAAGGAGGAAAAAAAAAAAAAAGAACAGGGTGGTTCGGGATGTGATCTGGGGAACCTGCGGGCACCAGGGGAACGGGCAGGACTTCTGCACTGCTGCCCTGCCCTGGAGGGGCTGGCCACCCCAGGAGCTGGCAGTTCCTTTGACACTGGTGCTAACAGGCAGCTTCCCCATGAGTTAAACAGCTAACAGTAACCGGGCTAGTCCTTGCAGGACATGTGTAGGATCTGGAGAAGGGACATCCCCTTTTCTGCAGCCTCTTTAGGATTTAGTCCTCTCCCTGTCCTCTGCTCCTGGGAGGAACCAGGCAGAGGACCACGCCAGCAGCGCATGTTGCTGTGGCTGCACCCCATGCCCCTGAAGCAGTCTGCAAATCTTTTGGGATGGGACTCCTGGCCCCAGCCTCCCTCTGAGCACACCGGCACGCCGTGCTTACCAGGCCCTGGTTGAAGCAGAGCGGGACAGGCTGGAAGGAGTCCGAGATGTAGTGCGAGGGCGTCTGGAGAGCGCCGAGGGCTGGCTCTAAGGTTGCCTCCGTCTGAAGGTAGGAGTCTACCAGCTGCTCCAAGTAGCTCGGGTTTTCCTCACAGGAGGGGCAGTTGGAAAACTGCCACGATGGACAGCAGTTGGGAGCAGAAGAGATGGGTTCTGCATCGAAAGGCGCTAGGAGAGAAGGTAAACCAAGCAGTAGCAGGTTATTCAGTGTCTGTTTTCACAAAGATTTCAGGACTCTCGCATGTTCAGTAGCCCTTTGGATTTAGATACGGATGAGATATGGCAAAAGGTCCGCTAGCTTCAGGCTGCATCTTCTAGGGGAGCGGACACCAGGAGGAAGATACTCCAAAAATATGCAAATAATTGGGAGGTTTAGTCCCCTTGGAAAGCTCCATGTCTTTAAATACTACCAGAAACTCTCCTGCATCCAGCCATTTCGGACAGGGATCTGTCTGGAAGCTCCCTCCAGCTCTTGCCCTTTGGCTTCACCCTGAAGGCGAGCACTTGGCAGCCCCAGGCAGCGATGTGTGCTGCGGGGTACGACAGGCACCCGGCCCTTCTGCCTCACCCAGCCCCCAGAAGCAGGGTGGCTGCGTCTGCAGGAAGAACGGGGTAACAGACAAGTGGTTTACCCTTTTAGCCTCCACTGAAGCAAACAGAGAGGAGATAAAACCCCAGGCAGGCAGAATGGAGCAAGCTGGCGATAACGCGGCTTTGCACCCACAGGAGAGAGCACGAGTTGAGCAGAAGTGACTTCATTACCTTTTTGTGCTGCGCTCAAATCTGGGTAAAAGCAAAGCCCTGAGAGCACGGAGGGGCGAGGTCTGGAGGCAGCGGGGCCGCACACAGGTAGAGTCACTCAGGGGGAACCGTGTGCAGGCTCAGGGTGGGAGCGTTTAGTGGGATGGGGGGGTGAACAAGAGGCACCCAAAATACGTAAACAGATGGCGATTTACCAGCCGGGAAGAGCTTTAGCATGGCTCACGTTTCTGTATTAACATAAGCAAATTGATTCCCAACTATTGATGATTTAATCGTTTCCTTGTCCACACAATGTATATATTCACACCTGCCAAACCCTTCAGGTCTCTTTGCTTTGGCCACAAAACGATGGAAGGCTCTGAAAGCCCAACGGGCTGTTCCCCCAGCCCTTCCCCCTTTGCCTGGATGTTCACGAGGAAGGAACTCTTTGTGTGGCTGAAAACCTGACACTCCTCTGGCTCCTGCCAAGGCTGCCAGGAGAGCAAGAAGAGCCAATGCTGCTGGGGCTCAGCACGGTGCCGAAAAGCGCACCAGCCCCCCAGGAGAGCAGCGCAGCTCCCTCGGGGATGAGCATCCCTCCTGGAAGGGGCTCTCCCTTCGTGCTGTGGGAGAAATAAATGCACAAACTGAGAGCATTTGAGCGTGCTGGTGTAGAGGGTGATATGTACCCTGCCGGCCTCTCGGCATCCTCATCTGCATTTCACGGGCTCCGTTCAGGTGCTGATTGGCTGCACTGCTGGTTATCTGGCACTGCCTGCCTGCACCGAGGGCTGGAAGGTCTCTGGGCTGTGGGAATAGTTGGGAAGGGACACGCGGATGGGTTTTGTACCAACCTGGGTGAGGAGGAGACACAGACTCCGAGAACTGGATGCTGCTGCTGCCCCACGAGACCTGGCCAAAGAGAAGCGAAGAGGAGGGTTTGTGGATGCTGCAACACAGAGGCATTTTTCTGCGTGCTGAGGTAAGTCAGGGTTTCGCTTCAAGCTATTTATGTGAACCTTATTTACCTCGTGGCTGTGGCAGTGCAAACCTCCCTAGTACTGACAGAGCAGCATTAGCCCGCAAAACACAATTTTCCCCTGAGCCTATGGAGATAATGGCACTGGAGGAGCCCAGCACCAACCTGGTGCAAAGGAGAAACCCCAAAGAACTTGGAGAGATAAATATGATTCAGAGCAAGCCACTGACAGTTGTAGCAATAGTGGTCTTGAAACACCACCACGGGCGATTGCAGGTAGCCCCAGGACTGGGCTGGCTCACGGTGGTGGTGCCAATGCCCGTGGGGATCCAGCTCTGGCATCGCTCCCCACTGACACAGCTCTGCACCCCTGTGGAAACGAACGGGCTCATTTTCAGAGGGATATGGGAATCTGAAGGTGACAGGCCAGCGTCTGTCCTAGGAGGCTGACCTGCCGGAGGGGAAAGAGCCTCCCAAGAGCAACAGGAGCGTCGATGTTTGTTTGGAATCAGGATCTACTCTGCCAACATAAATCCTTTCTCTCCCCCTGTTTTAATTCACACAGATTTCCAGTTCATTTCCTTTATTCAAACTGCTCTCCGGCTGACGGCTCATTTCCCTGCTAACAGTTTCCTATCCCCAGGTTGAATTCATTAAGCAGTGGCTGCTCTGGGCTCTGACAGTACCTGCGGGGCTCCCCCTGCTCGCTGTGGCTGCGGACCTGCACCACAGAACTTTTCAGGTCCAGCTCCCCAACAGGCAGCAGCTGAACCCCCCCGGGCAACGTGGACCTTTTTCAGGCCACAAAAGGAACCTCCTGCACTGCCACCTTCTCGGTTTTCCCTTTGTGGGTGAGACAAGCATTACATCAACTTGCAGTGGGAAGCACAAACCAGATCCAGGCAGCCCCGTGGCTGCCGGTGGGGAGGAGGGACCATTTCCAGAGCCCAGCAGCTCCGTGCTCGGATCACCCAAGCCTCGCCATCCAGCCTGCAGGCTGATCAGCTTTTTGAGCAATTAGCTGCCGCCAGGCACAGGAGGTGGGAGATGAAATCTGAAAACCATCCAAAGCGGCAGTGTCACGAACCAGGAAGAAGTAATGATTTACCAACCTTTTTTATGCAAATCCCCAGTGTGGCTGGAGCTGGAGGGCTCTTACAAAGACTGGATGGTTTTGCGTGCATTGTGCGCCCGGGAGCCGATCTCCTTCCCCTCCCAGAAGGGGCTCGGAGCTGCCCAGGTGGTGCTGGACAATGCCGGAGACCCGAATTTGGCCAAGCACTGGGATGTGCCCCTCGTCCTGCACTAAGGAGCCCTCATGGAGCAGGATGGAGCCCTGCTGAAGGGCTCTTTCCCATGCCTGGCTTTCTTCCTTTCTGCTGGCCAAAATTTGGGACAATTGCTAAGTCCCGAATACTCGACCCCTCCCCACAGCCTTTTGCTGCTTTAGCAGGACAGAAATTTGCCTCAGAACTGCGTGGTGAGGGCTGAAGGATTACCAGGGCACGTCCTCCACCTGGTGCAGCACACCAGTGCGGTGCTTGCTTCAGCCCGGCCACGCCACATTTTAAACAGGGCTCATCCAGCAGTGACACCGGATTTGCTGTGAGAAGCACAAGTGGGACTGGCTTGGCCAGAAAATAAAAGGTAAAGGGGGAAGAGACAGAGCAGACATCAAAAGTTTTTCACTTACTGTCGCACCGGTGGCTGCTTGTCGCGCCCTCCTCTGCTGCAGTAACTCCTTGACTGTTATCTTTACTCGCACGCCTTGGTACACCTTGGGCTTTCCTGGAAGAATTCATGGAAAAACACTTTACGGGGTGGGAGACTTTCAGAGCACACGGCACATCCAGCGTATTTTCAGGCACACTCTGCGTGAAACCAACTTAGAGCTGACAGGTATGGGTCTCTGGACGTTACTTGTTAGCAGAGTTCCCAGCCCCCTCTCACACCTGCTATTCAAGCTCGTGACAAGCAGACATTTATGAAAAAGTTGGTGTTGGATTATATGTTTTAATCATGCATGTTCTTTTTTTTCCCCCCTCCAGGTGTCCTAATACCCAGCTCCATCTGGTGCTACTGTTGAATCCATTTAAATTCCTGTCATATTTGCCGCTCTTAGGACCTGAAAATAGATGTGGGAACCACTTCATCTGGCAGATGAAGAGCAGGAATAAAACAATGCAAATATGTGGGTGGTTATTCAGAGGGCTAAATAAAACACAAATAAAATGACTGCTTTCATGAATCACTTTCTGCAAAGCCGAGATTATCTCTTTGTCTTGCTCATACTCCCATTTATTTCAAAAACAACAACAAAAAAGCATTTAGGTTGTCTTCAATCCAGCCAAAACCAACAAAACCGTCAGCCATTACACCTATCACCATGAGGGATTTTTACTACAGGAAACGGCAAAGAATTTATCTAGTCTGAAAAATCACTTTCACTCGCCGCACTCATGCCGAAATACTCAAAGCCTCTGGCAGGTCGGTTTCCGTCCCGACTTTCTGCTGATATTTTCACGCAGCGGCCGACCCTACGAAGAGTGGTGCGGCCGCTTGCGGGTTCCCTGCCCTGTTGCTGCTGCCTGCAGCGAGAAAATGGGGCTGCGGGGCTGGGGGCTGCAGGGCTCTGGGGCTGTAGGGCTGGGGGATGAGAGCTGGGGGCTGTGGGGTTGGGGAGCTGCAGGGTTTGGGAACTGCAGGGTTTGGGAGCTGCAGGGTCTGGGAGATGAAGGTTCGGGGCGTTGGGGGGGCTGGGGTCTGTGGGGCTTTAGGGCTGGGGGGTCTGCTCCGCACCTCCCCACTGCTGCCTGCCCCCAGGGAGATGCTGAGGGGTCCCCAGGGGACTTTGCCCTCCTAAACTGGCTGAGAACCCCCTTTTAGCAGGCCCTACGGCCGGGGATGAGTGGGGGGCGCCCAGCCCCTCCTGCAGCCTGCCCCAAACCCCCCGGGGGAGCGGCGGGGGCCGGGGGCTCGGCGCTGCTCAGCCCCGCCGAGGGGCCGGGGTCTGGCGGCAGAGCCCCCCCTGCCGGGGGCCGGGGCTGGGACAGGATGGGGACGGGGGATGGGGGGCGAGACCGCGACCCCCCGGCCTCCCCCTCCCCGTGCCCTCCGCGGAGCCTTCGCTGCCTCCTTCCTCCTCCTTCCTCCTCCTCCTCCTCCTCTCCTCCTCCCCTCCCCGCCCTCGCCGCTTCCTCCCCGCCCGGGCGCCGAGCTTTGGCCTCGCAGGCGAAATGACCCCGCGGAGCCGACAAAACGCCCCCCCCAAAAAAGGGGCCACCGGGGCATTCCCCCCCCGGCTCTTACCCGACATGGCGAGCGGCGGCGGAGGGTCCCCCCCCCCGGGCGACCCCCGGCGTCGGCGGCCCCGGCCCCGGCCCCGCAGCGGGGCCAGGGGGCTGCGGGCGGCGGGCTGGGGGTTTGGGGGCGAAGGGCCCCGCTGGCCCCGCAGCGATGGCAGGTGGTGGCCGGGCAAATATTATGGTTTTATACCCCCGGGTAAAAGTTTGAGTTTTTCTCTCCTAATGCCAAGTATTTAAAACCTCTAGAAACCAATGATTTGACAATCAATGATTGCGCGATACTTTCAATTTGAATATTCAAAGGCTCCACAAAATGGGCTATCTTTTTGTGAAACCGAGCACATCCCCATCTAGCAGAGGGGCTGGGGGAACAGGATTTGGTGGGGCCACCCTCCCCACCCCTTGCTTTTCTGACATTTTCAGGGTTTTAGCCATCTTTCCCCAAACGAAGCAGATGCCTCGAAGCCGGCTCAGTGTTTTCTCCTCAGCCGCCCAGGCTGGGCTCCAGCCCTCTCATATTTCACTTGCTACCTGCAGAGAGGACTCCGCAAGGGACGGCGTGGCTTTTTGCACGATTTGTCACTTTTTAAGGGCAAATACGAAGGTTTTCAGACCAAAATGGCACGGGGTGGGCGTGGCGCAGCAAAGAGGCCGCCCTGGGCACCCAGGTGGCAGAAGGCACCCGAACCCCACTTCTTCCCACAGGGCCCCCTCCCCTCCACCAGGTGCCAGCCTTGTCTTGGCATTTATCTGCATTTTTCCCCCCAATTCGGGCTCTTTGCTGGTGCTGCACAAAGTGCCCTCTCTTTGCATGCTTCAGCTCAGGCCTGCCCCGTGTGCTGCGAGCAGCGGGGCTGCAGGCTGCCGGGATGACCCAGATTTTGGGCAACCCCTCATCACCACACAGCACCGATGTAGCCGGGGGCTTGGTTTTTAAGGTCACATTTAAGCTTTTCCCTGGGCACCGCAGTCTCTGCCGTGCCTCGGGAATTGCCGGCCGATGGCAGAAAGCAGGCCAGGCTGTTAATAATCTACCAGCTGCTCAGCTTGGCTATTGTTGCAGCCGAATCTTTTCTTTCTCGTGAAGTTGGACAAATACGCTCGATTTCGGGGGGGAGTGGGCACGGCGGCGATCCTTTCCCTCGTGTGGCGGGGCCAGCCTTGCTCTGCCTTGGAGGGGAGCCCTAACCCTGTCCTGTGCTGCAGTGTGGGGGGCTCAGGGAGGTCTCAATACAGCCATGCCCAGGCCTGTTTGCACCACGAGGTTGGGGGCCCGCAGCCCATGCCAAGCTGGGGATGCTTCCCCACAGAGTGCTGGTGGCAGGGGACTGAGCCCCAGGAGGCCACCAGCAGCCGGTGTGGCCAGGAGCCCCCTGAAGGGATGGCATTTAGGGTTTTCCTGCATGGGCTGAGGCTGGGAGTGTTTCCAGATCCCCTGCCTTGGTGAAGAGCCGAGTGCCAGAGTGGGTCCGATGCCTCCAGCACCTCTGCCCTGGCTGCAGGCTCCATCCCTGGGCTGGGCTTTGCCGGCACCCCCAGGGGCAAACAGAAAGGTGCAGCCCACGGGGTGGGTGGGTGAGGGCTTGGGGCACGCAGAGCCGCGGGGGTTTGCTTTTCTGGACGGGTCTGAACAGGGCTGGGGAATCAGGAAGCAGCAGCAGGGAGCAGAGCCAAAGCAGGGCTGGAGCTGGGTGCTCCCGGCCGGCTGCGGCCGCACACTGGGGGCTGCGGGGGGCTCGGCCTGGGGGGTGCCGGGGTGCAGCGGTGGGGCTGGGCTGTGCCCAGCGGTGTGGTGGCATCTGCAAGCTGCAGCACTCCCACCCCGTCCTCTGGTGCCAACAGTGTGGTCTGGGGGGATTTTGGGGGGCTATGAGCAGCCTGGGGGCTGTCTGGTGGGGTGGGTGGCTGTGTGGCTGTAAGGGGGGGCTTTGTGGAAAGGGACCGGCCGGGCCCACTTGGCAGCCCCACACAGTGTTGCTGATGGGGGTCCAACACTGCTGCCCATTTGTGGGTGCATTGCTGTGCCCCCAGGCTCCCTGTGCAGGGGTGCTCGGGGCTGTAGGACATGCGGGCTGTGACCCCAGGCTGTGCTCTGCTCCCTGGAGGGGGCCGGGGGGCTCCCAGCGCCCACCCAGCCCCAGGGTTTGAGGAGAGAGGGCGAGCAGCGCCTTCAGCCACCCCATCACCGCCCCAAATCTCAGGCCAAGTCCTCTCGGGGAGGATTTTGGCGGTGAGGGACGAGGTGGGGGCGAAGGGGTGCAGAGGGCTCTGGTGTCTGTGCGGGAGCGTGTTTGTGTGTGTGCAGAGCTACCTCTAGTGGCCGTGGTAGCCCGGCCTGGCAGCGGGACTGCAGGTCGGCAGGGTCCCCCATTACAGGTCCCCCATGGCAGCCCCGCGAGGTGCAGGCAGCTCCTGCAGCCCACAAGGCCTTCGCTCGCCTCTTCTGGGGCGGGCGAGGCTCCATTATGCTATTATGCTGTTAATGAGGGTTTCTCCCAGCCCCTGCCTCGCTCCCCAACCCTCCTTTGGTGACACCGCTCTGTGGGTGTAGTTTAAGGCTCAGCGAGACCTGTTTTCTCAGCATCTGAAAGCGAGTACCTGAGATCTGTCCTTGCAGCACAGGCCAGTAATGTGCAGGTATTTTTCAGGCTGTGTATTTTACTTGTAGCACAGCAGGACTGTGAGCTATGGCTTTCCTAAGGCACCAGAGCACCCCTGTAAGCTAGACGTGGTATATCCAGTGACTTCTACCCAGAGCGTGAAGCATTGCGCGTTGTTAGCATCCTCTGTCTGAAGGAAACTGCTAGGAAAAAGCATGCGAGTAGCTCATTTGCCTCAATAACAGTCAGCGCCTGCCCTTCCCTCCAGCTCTCATCTCTCCTCAGTAAGTTCTCCGGCCTTCGTACGTGCCCCAGACGGGACTTCCATCCTCCTTCGCCCAGGCAGAGTTATCGTGAAGGGGCGGCAGCTCCGCGGGCGGCTCCGGCGAGAGGTGGCTCATCCTGGAGGCGAGCTCGCTTGCCGCGGTGACGAAGGGCGAGAAGGAGTAGGGCGAGGTGGCGGCGTAGCTGGGCGAGTAGTGGGCATCTTCAAGGGGATGCAGGGGGTAGGGCTGGGCTCCGGGGCTGGCTGGGGTCCAGCCCGAGCTCCGATATGGGGAAGCGCCTCCGGGCTCGTGCGAGGCGAGGCAGCCGGTGCCCGCAGGCAGCGCCTGTGGAGGGTCAGAGCAAGCGGCGTCCGACTGGCCCAGGCTGTCAGGAGAGGTCTGCTCCCACGGCTCTCTCTGCAGGGAAGGGGGGAGAGAAGGCGAGGGAGACCCGTGAGGTTTAAAGATTGTGATGGAGGGGATGGCACACCTAGCCTGGCATCACCACGCCACGCTCCCCCCCCCCCCCCCGCCCCGAGCCTGGCTGGGAATGCACACAAGGGTTTCTGTTGTGTTAGAGCAGCGTTAAAACTGCTGGAAGGAAACATCCGTGGGGTTAGCCGTGGGCAAAGCTGGGCACTGACCAGACCTGATCCTACAGGGCCCCGGAGATCTGCCCTGCAGCATGAGCCAGCTGGCTCCGGGAAGCAGCAGGGGTAGGGATAGGGACATGGATCGGCGTAGGGGTAGGGATGGGGATAGGGATAAGGAAGGGATAGGCAGTTTTCTGGAGGATGTTTCTAGAAAATTTCAGGAGCTTAATGGAGCTGCTGTTTGGGGAACAGGGAAGGGCACGTATTTAGCAGCCACACTCCAACAGGAAAAGGAGCCATGAGGTGGGAACAAAGAGAAAAATGGTTCCCTTTCAGCCCTGCCCCATCCGCTGCGTACTCTGCTGGGGCTGCCTCGGGCAGTGGCCGTATCCTTCCCACATGGGACCCCCTGACTTAACCCCAGCTTCAGTCAGATCATGGGGGGCCAAGAACCACAGAGTCACTCACTAGTAGGAAATGCGCTGTGTCATTGGGGAAGGATGGCAGGAGAGGGGGCAGTGAAGAAGGGCTGAAGAAGGAGCTGGTACCAGGCGTGAGGGGAGCGGTACGGAAATCCCCGTATTGCTCAGGGAGATACGGGTCCAGAAGTGTTGGGTAGCCCTGGGTGGTGGAGGAATCACACGTGAAGGGCTTGGACCCCAGCGGGGATGAATAGACATCACCGACAAACTGCTTTGTGTTGTGGAAATCCAAGTCAGCTGTGAAGGACCTCCTGACCCCGTAGTAACCAGCCGTGGTAGGGGAACCTGTGGTGGTCAGAAAAAAAAAGGGATGGCTAAAGGGAAACCACAGCAGCAGCACCTGGGGAGCTGCAGAGCCACAGGCACCCCCACAGGTGCCACACAGACCTGTTTCATCTCCTGCAGCTCCCCAGGTAGGAGTCAACCCTGATGTGAAGCAGATGTGCCTGCCCAAAGCTTTTAGCACCTTGGGCTGCCCCTGATCCAGCAGATTGCCTCCATCTGCAGCAAACCAAACGTGTTTGGGGAAGCTTTAAATATGAGGTCTTTGGTGTTTGTTTTTTTTTCCTTGCCTTGCCACAACCCTGGGGGAAAAGTGGGTTAGAGGCTGTAAGACCTCCTGCCTCTGTTTCAGCAATACTTCCCCGTCCCTGCCCAGGAGCTCAAGGAACAGCACAGGTCAGTTCCTGCTTATGTGCTTTCTCTCTTCAGCTCCAGGGAAAACTGGAAGGCACAGAGGGGTCAGAAAGGGGTTCACCAAGTGGTATCTCCATCAAAAAAGGTGGAGCTACTGTAATTAGCACTGCCTCTATTTGGGAATTTCACACAAGATTATGGGGGCCTTCCAGCAGACTGCTGCTCTTGTGCTGACTCTTTCAAATACTTTCCTCCTGGGCTGTCCCTGTTCCTGTGCTCCTTTCTTCACCTCTGACCTCTGGAGGAGCAGTATCTTCTGTCCAACCCCCACAGAAAGTATTTATTGGTGGGAGGAAAACCTCACCTGGCATTTGGACAAAAGATGACTGTGGTGTGCTGCTGCTGCCCTGCAAAAGATAAAGATGCATTAAAAAATGTGCTTTCAAAGTAAAGTAGTTCTCTGAGCTTGTAGTTTGGGAAGGTGCTGGCATAGCTGTGATGAACTGTTGGAGCCTTGGTGTTATCAGTACGAGGAGATTAACTTCAAGATTTCAAGCCTGGGGCCTCTGAGGTATTAGCAGATGTAGGCTAAGAAGAGATTTCAAAGGTCTTGGATGGAGCTGATAACAGTAAAAATACCAAGATAACTGGCTTCTGTCTCGTATACTGCAACGTCCCTTAACGCAGCCGCAGCGCTGAGCGGTTACTTTGGTGTCAGCATAAAACAGGTCCCAAAAAGTTGGTGTACAGGTCCTTGGCTGGTCAAAGCAGGCTGGCTCCATGCCGCTCGCATGCGAGCCTGGCTCTGCCATGCTGTGCTTCCCTGCCATGGAGCCTCTTCAGCTGGCTCCTGGGGAGCTGTGTGGGGAAGGCAGCTGTCTCTGGCTCCTCTTTGGGTGGTACAGTAATGCTGAGAGTAATAATAACAGTAGTTTGTTGGTCCCAAGGTAAAGGAGGGTTAGCCCTGAGCAACCCTGGTGCTCAGGGTGGCTAATTCCTTACAGGGCACTGCAGCACAGGCACCTGCTCCATCCACAGAGCTGTGCTGAGGTCTGCCTCCAGCCCCGTGGACCCGCAGTGCCTGTGGCTGTGATGGTGCCATGCTATTTCCAGTTTGCATAGTGCAAACAGGAGGTTCCTGCCATAGCAAGCAACCAAATTTAGAGGTTTAGATTTGAATTAAATTTGCCAGTGCTAAGACTTCCTTTTACCGCCGAGGGAGGCTTGCAGCTGCTCCCTGCTCCGTCATGGAAATGAGCCCCAAGCCCACAGGAGTCACCAGGGCGCAGGAGTGGCAGGAGGTGGCAGGAAGGAGCCCTCTGGCTTGTGGGCAGATGAGCGCTCACCTTGCAGGGTCAAAACCAGGGCTTGCACCTGCCTAAGGCTGAGCCTCTTCTGGCCACAGACCTCAGCGAGGCTCCTCTCTGGTAACACGGCGTCCTGTGGAGCTGAGGCCACCCTATGCAAATCTGGTGTCAGCAGACACCCCTCCTGCTGCATGCGTGCCATTTTGGTGATCCCTTCTCCTGCTTCAGGGATTTTTTCCCCACCGCTTCCTCTGCCTGCCCATGGCCACAGCATCCCGCTGCTGGCTGCATTCACTGAAGAGGAATCTTTGCCTGAAGGTGATGGTGCAGCCCCCTGCACGAGTGCTTAGACCTTAGTCTTAGCAAGAAGCAGTCCAAGAGCTGTCACCTGGCACCCCTAATACTGTGTTTGAGGTGTAAGGGACCAGCAACGCTGTGCCCTGCCTGTGTTCGGAGGTGCAGCTAGCAGAGAAGGGCTGTGGTGAGGAGAGCTGGGGTGTTTTGCTGGAGGAACGGGGAGGTCCCTGAGCATCCTCTGTTACGGAGCATTTCAGTTCTGCAGTGCATCTGAGTAAATCCTCGATCCTGCCTGTTCAACAGTCACTGAAACAGTGTCACAGGCCCTTTTGGCACACCCCTGTGAAGGCTAGCTGCAGAGCTGGTGTCAGCTGCGAGGGCTTTACCTGCCTTAATTCAATCACAACAGCCTCTGCAGCTGCCCACCCTTGGCTTTTGCTGTAGCGAGCACCCGCATGCTTGCAGGGCCCTACATTTCCATTGCCTCCTGGCTCCTTATCAGGTGATGAATGGCTCGGCTTAATTTAAGCCCATTAGTCCATTTCCTCCCTGCATTACTTCCTTTCAGCGCTGTGGGACTGGGCTAGCTGGGTCTTCTGCAACACATCATCGTGCCTGTTCAGCATCACTCCAGCCCGCAGCACGTCCAGCTGATAAGCCTGGCCCCCAGCTGCATTGCTTCACCTCGGGAGCTTAGGTGTGTTCAGCTACAGGGCTGCCTTGGGGCAGTAAAAACAGGAAAAAAGGTTAAAAAGGGGTAAAAGGATGCAGGTCAAGCTGTGAGTGTTACGGCCCTGGCCCTGCCATGGGGACCACAGGTGCCCTGGGTTAATAAAAGTGCTTTGCTGACCACAAGCCTGAGTGCTGCTGTGCTCGTCTGTGCACTGACCGGTGTCCTTGACTGAGACAAGAGCGTGGTGTAAGCCTTTCATCATACAAAGAGTGACAGCGGGGTCATGCCTCTGTCTGCAGCGAGCCAAAGGAGAAGTGTCAGAGCCTCCCCAGAGCCCAGGGCTGAGTCCTTTGGCCCCGCAGTTGATGGGAATTCAGATGCCTAGATTGCATGGTTTTCACCATGGTACAAACTGCTTTCCTATCATTTCATGTGTGTCACGCCTGGATGTCAGGAAATGGTTCTGCTGCCTCAGTAAACGGCCAACAGCTGCCCTCTGATGGGCAACGACCTCTCCTCAGAAGCTTGATTCGGCTCCGCAGACCTTCCCTTGCACGGCAAAGATTTACTGATTTCAGAGCAAAGATCGCATTCAGACAAAAGATGCAGCTAAGTTACCCCGCATCATAAATACACAAAGGGGCGTTCAGTCATCTGCTGTTTGCTTTGATTCTGGTTTATGTTACCTGTCAGATAAAGAGCTGCTCTTACGGTTGTTCTTTTCATGATATGTTCCAGCAAATACGGATGTTTGCCCTGCACAATAATTTTTTGTCTATCACAGGGAATTAGCAATAGGGCAAATTTTGCATTAGATAGACACACAACTACGTAGCTCTGGAATATAAAGCAAAGGGCAATAAAGCAAGTGGTGTGTGTTTTATAGTCCCCAGGGCCGGCAGTTGGACGCGTTGAGGTGCTAAACAAAAAAGCTGCTGCCTGCAGAAAGGGAGCAAGGTGGTCCTCAGTGAGGATCTGGTGGTTCAGTGAATGTAAACAGCACCAGAACTCCTAAAATGTGTTTTCTGCTGCCAGTAAATTCAGTCTCTGCTCCCACCCTCTCCTTGCAGGACCCGGTTTCAGCAGCTTGGCTACATCAGCCTCTTCTGTCAGCAGCCCTGGAAGCGAGGTGCTGCTGCCTGGTAGAGGTGAGACCTGAAGCACCCAGCGAGTGGCTTGCGGTGCCTCTGGGTGCCCTGTGGTGGCACCTACAGTACTGTGTCCCCTGGGGACACCATTGCTTGTATGGCTATTCCAGAAAAACACAGCGTAGCGTACTATAATTTCACTTAGGCTTCCTGTTGCCATAGAACCACTTGAAAAAGACATCATCTCTTCCAAGCTGATGTTTGGCCTCTTTCCAGACCATAACATCACTGCGTTTCCCCTGGCGCTTGGGTATGCCAGAGAGGAGCTGGAAGGAGCACAACATTCGGGGAAGATCATCTATTTCTGCGGCGCTCAGCTGTCCAAATGTAGCTGGTGAGAAAGCAAGCTGACTTGGGAAGGTGTCATACGCAGGATGTGAAAGGAATGGGAAATTCAGCGTTACTGATTTGCTAAATATACACACGCTGCAACTCCAGTTCCTCAAAGGTTCACCGATGTGGAAAAATCAAGGAACCATCTGTGATCTTTTGGGGAAAACATTGGTGTTGTAAATGTTTCCACCGTTCCCTCCTGATGTTGGCGGTGCCCTGCACTCAATGCCAATGCCCTTTAAACCAGGGGACAACATGGAGTGACTTCTGGCTTAAAGAAAAAAGCAACAAACAGATAAACAAAGCTGACTTACACTGAAGCAGGAGCCACTGCTCTGCCTGGATCGCTTTTCAGCAAGAAGATCTTTGACTGTGTGTTTCACTCGCACTCCTTGGTACACTCGCTTGCCAAAATCTGTAGTAACTAAGTGAATGAGAGAAGTGTTAGAGGAGTTCAGCAAAGGCAGAGAGTAGGCGGAAGAGGTTGTTATGGAAGAAACAAATTCCCTGCCTCTACACCAAGTTAGGGAGGAAGCACGTAAGACTATTATTCATGCAAAATCATCCCTTAGGAACCCCACAGTGAGGGCTGCTCGTCTGCGGAGAACAAAGACTGAGGTGCCCTGCCCTGTAGTTAGCACTGGGTGCCATGCGGTTTCTCTGCAGCTCTATCAGTGCCAGGCTGGCTGATGGTTTATTTTTTTTTCCAGAGTGCTTGGGGGCTCCCACATCTCCCCTTTGGATCATCAGAATTCGATTTAACGGCACAGCCCTGCTTGCTTCCAGCAGAGATGCTGCGGTTTAGCTCCTCGTTGCCTTTCTGGAGTTGCTGGCTTTCAGCACATCGCTCTGGGGGCTGAGACAGTTTTGATCTCAGTGCTGCAAAGGTAGAAGTAGCCCAAATGGTGGGACTGACCTCTCTAAATGGTGATGTGAATTAGATTGTGAAGATGTCATGAAAGGAAAAGGAGGGTATGGTCTCAGCCATGCCACCCTGGAGGCTGATGGCAGTCCTGCCTGTTCTCTCAAGCTGCCTGGAATCCAGCAGGACCTGTACATAAGGTCTGTGTGACTTCTGGTGCAAGGCATTTGTCCTCTTCCCTTGCCTGGAAAAAGCTTTGAGGTCTATCTGCCTTGTGTACAGGTGTTCTGACACAAGTGAGGGCAGAGAGGTACAGGGTGCAGTTCCAGGGGAGATCTTTTATCCCGGCCAAGGTCTGTGCTGCAAAGAGCTCGCACCTGCGGAGCCAGGGAGGAGTGTCCAGATGGGCTTTTATTGGAGTCTTCCAGAGAAAAACTGAAGTTTGAAGTTAATCCCTTGGAAAACACAAAGCTGTGCTCTCCCGAGGGAACGCCAACAGCCACTCCACAGCTGATGTGTTTGTCTGAAATTGTGATTTATCTTTTTGCCCGTCTGCTTTCCAGGAAGTGCCGTTTGGGTACATTTATCACTTTAATTCGTGTGGCACGGCATCCCCAGGTGCACATGCATACGGAGAGGTTACAAAGAGAAGAGGAGGAGGGTGGAAGCAACACAATCTCAATGCTGGCTTGGGGTTACCCCAGGTGTTTTCTGTTGGGCATAGCAGTTGCAATTTTGGGGCAACTGCAGCTTGGCTTTGGTGTTTGAATACTCACCAGAGAGAGACTTGAGCCAAGACAGGAGGCAAACACATTGCAAGGACACAGCCCCCAAAAAACTTATGATCGATGTAGTCTAAATAGGGGTGAAGACAGTCTGCACGCTTACCAGCCAGCATCTCTGGACAAGCCAAGACATAGCCAGTAATGGATATAATCACTTGACATTGAAAGAAATTT
Source organism: Oxyura jamaicensis (assembly GCF_011077185.1). Classification (NCBI taxonomy): domain Eukaryota; kingdom Metazoa; phylum Chordata; class Aves; order Anseriformes; family Anatidae; genus Oxyura; species Oxyura jamaicensis. The sequence continues at coordinate 5,223,595 of NC_048916.1, read as the reverse complement.
GCCTGTATACCGAGACTGGCTCTTCTCCATGGCCCAAAGAAGTGTCCCTCCCATAGCCCCTCTTCTGGGCTGATTTTACTGAGAGCAGTTGGAAGCAGGGGTACCCGTGCTGGCAGCTGGATTCAAAAGCTCTGGCAGAGCAGGCATAAGTGGTGCAGAAACAGCTATACTTCCTGCGTCGGAATCTTTGCGTGAGTTCCTTTAGAGAAGCACTGCAATTTGATGGATGAGCCAGAACTGCAGAGCACAGCTCACTGGGCTCCACCATGCTTTGCTGCCTCCAGTAACTCAGGCAGCTGTTGCTGGCTGCATCCAGCTGAAGAATCAGGCCTCTCCTCAGCACAGATCTTTGGCAGAGGGACCCAAGCAATGCGTACTCATATTTAATTTTCAGAATGGAGGTATCTCTGAAATAGCATTGCCGAAAAGAAAAGCCGTGACCGGCTTTAATTCCTTTGCTCATCAGCCTGCTATTGCCAAATCCTACATCTTTGTTAACTGACCTTGCTTCTGTGACCATTTCCAGCCCCTGCCTGATGCTTTCCACTTCTGCTGTCCTGGTTTCCTGACACCTTTACTACAGTTTAAAGACGCTTGAAAAACACTTCCATATATCCTTTACACAAGGGTGTGCCATGCTGTTGAAGTTTCTTCACTTGTACACTCACAGTTATAAGAATTTGAGACAAAGAATAAGTAAGCAACATAAGGGCTCTGTCCTCAAACCTGTTTTTTAACGAAACAGCCCAGCACATGCAAGTAAAATAACTTGGCGTGCTATTCAGCAGGATTGGATGCTGAGCTATTAGAACCCGACATCATCCTGCTCTTGGCAGCATTAGAGAAGAAAATGCTAATTTGGGCCAGAGTTGATGTAATTTTTCAAGTAAATTAGATTGTATTTCACATCACTTTGGTATAACTGCCTTCTTGAAAAAAAATATTGAAAATAAAATTGAATTTGGTGTAGAGAAGGCTGAATATTCAAATAAATATTGTTAAATTCTTGGAATAGCAAAGGTATCACATGCTGATTTTAGACAATTCTCCTTTCTGCATTGTTTTAACTTGAGCCCGAGGATGGCACAGTATATTCTTTCCCCAATACTTCCATCATGCTGCTGCATCTTTGTGCTTTTGGAAAGTCGAGGTGCCAAGACTCACCTGTTTCCATTGCGATCACTGGTGACAAGTCCCAGCTCTCAGATCTTGTAGGAGGTTGGAGAACGGCTGTCATGAGCTTCCCAGAGCAGAGTGAAGTCAGTGCTCATTCTCCACTGATAAAGTTCCAGCTGAGCCTGATGGAAATATATTTTCTACGATTTAATGATGTCTCCACAATACCTTGTTTGGGATTTGCTTAAATGCAAATCTCTTGATGTTTGTATCGCTCCGATTTGCATGGTCAGTGTGGATCATTCTCAATGGGTCTCTTTCCTGTCTGTTCATGGATGAAAACTGAGCTGAGTTCATCAATGGAAAATGTTTGGCTGAAGTGAAAGGCTGGTAAGTCTTGCAGTGATGGGCCATCCCTTCACAGGTGGGAGAACAAGCTGGAAACAAGCATGGTCAGTAAACGTGAAATGTCTGTGTGCTGATGAAGATGCACACATCAATACTCAGGAAGTAGGACTGTCTGTCTGGGACCTCACAGGCCAGCTTGGGCATTACACAAATTCTCTGAGAGCCCTTTTCCTGCGACACAGCCAGCACAGCCTAGCAATGCGTTGAGGACAGGCTGCTGTGAGGCAGATGATCTCAGGAGCATTTTGTGCACAGAGTGGGCTGGTACACAGCATTACTGTGCTCATCTTACAAGAGCAGGGCAAAACTGGCGCCATCGGATTCCTCATAATTAAATATTCCTCCTTGTGGAGCCTGCTGCCAGCTTGTGGGTCTGTTAGGTAAGGTCTGCCTCTTGTTATTACTCCATGTGCTCTCCCTTGTAATGGCCCGAAGATGAATTTGGCCTGTCACGTGAACTGATTTCCTGAGGAAGGCTATTATTATTATTGCTATTATTATTAAGTGTAATTATTATTTTCCTTTAGAAGAAAAGTAAAATATAAAGGGCAGCAGCTGGCAAAGGCTGATCTGATCAGGTCATCAAGAACAGTAGGGAAGGCAGAGCTGAGATAACATCACAAGTAATTCCCAATGTACAGAATTCCCAACTTATGGAATGATTCAGGTGTTCTGCCTGCTCGGATGCAGTGCTCAGGACCAAGAGGACATCCCACAGTCTCTTGGAAAACCCTGGCTCCTGTGAATGGAGTCTTTGACCATGTATATTCCCCCTCTCCATGGACAAGTCTTATTCTGGCCAGGCTGTCCCTGGCTGCCCCCGCCTGGTGTGCGCAGAGCTGGCAGGTGTTAAAAGGGCAGGAAGCACCAGGCAGGGCAGGGAAGCGTGGGCAGATGTGAGGTCCCAACAGAAGAGTTGTCTTTGCCTTGTCAGCAATAAGCTTAGTTTGCCACCTGCTTCCTGGCAGGCTTCCCATCCAGTTTTGTCTCCTGTGCCAGATATTTATATACTTTAGTTAGGATTCACAAGTTAAAGCCAAGCCCCGTTCAAGCTAATCGCTTTGTGCTATGTAGCCAGTCCAGGTGTTTTCTGTACTGATTACAAACCAATTACACTGAAAACAACAACAGGTCCTGCAGAAAATAATTAAACAGAGATTAAATGAAAACTCAGCCTTCTTTTAGAGGGAATCCATCCCTTAACTTACATTTTCCTTTGAAAAAGCATCAGATCCAGATTTTCTATATTATTTAGTGGATTTAGGCACATACTGTATGTATAATAGGAGTTATGGAAGCAACTGTGTATTGACAAGGCACGTTTTTATGGCACGTTCTATACAATCCCATTCTGTTTTAGCATGGTATTTACCTGTGCCAAAGCAAACCGTTCTAAGAACTGTGTCTCTGTTCTGTACTACAAAAGCCTGGAGCAGCAGATGCAATACTCAATGCATATTTGTTTATTTCAAACTGTCATTTCAATCTGTCTTTTCATTACCGGGTAAAGAGACTATGTCACATTGTCTCACAGCGGCAACATAATACCCATGGATAGCATGGGTTTTGTGTTTTGTGTTTGGCCAGGATGCCCAGATGTGTGTATTTAGATTGTAAGTGTGTACATTGAGAGGAATTTCGTTTTTTTGACAACAACAGCAGCATTTGCCCTGGAGGCATTGAAATGAATCTGTGGCAGCTGCAAAGCCTGTGCCAATCTTTGTGCTCTGCTGCTGCAAGAGCCAGGACTCACACCAAAACCCCTAACGTGCCAGGTATGGAGCCTGGTGTATGAGTTTACCAAGCCCAGATGTTAGCTGGTCCCACTGCAGTCCCGAAGGACTGCACTCATCATCCTGTGCAGATCTGGGGTTGTGAGGAACACAGATCCTGTGAGGAGCAGCTGTGGGAACTCAGGTTGTTTAGTCCGGGGAAGAGGAGGCTCAGGGGAGGCCTCATTGCTCTCTGCAACTGCCTGAAAGGAAGCTGTGGGGAGCTGGGGGTCAGCCTCTTCTCAAGTCCTAGTGATAGGACTTGAGGGAATGGCCTCAAGTTGTGTCAGGAGAGGTTTAGGCTGGGAATTAGGAGACATTTCTTCTCAAAAAGAGCAGTCAGGCATTGGGATGGGTTGCCCAGGGAGGTGGTGGAGTCACTGTCCCTGGGGGCATTCAAGGAAAGGTTGGACAAGGTGCTTGGGGACGTGGCTTAGTGGTGACATTGGTGGTAGGGGTGAGTTAGACCAGATGACCTTGGAGGTCTTTTCCAACCCTAATGATTCCACTGGGGTCTGAGCTGGGTGATGCCAATGAGCCCAGCTGGGCGAACGTTGCACAGGGCCATAGCCTGCCCCACATCCATGTTATGAGGGGTGAGAGATGTGTGGAGGAGGGCAGCCATGCGTAACTTTCTGCCCACGACAGTGGTGCTGAGAGGCTCCTCGGGCAGCCCTCGGCTGGGGTGGGGGTTTCCCGGCCCCACTGGGGCTTAATGGGGAAGGTGGGGGGGGGGGGGGGGGGGGGCGGACCGATTTGTGCCCGGAACCTTCGTGATCCCGCTCCGCTTCCCACCCGCCCCCTCTCCTCCGCAGTACGCGCGGGTCCGCGCCCCGCGCTGCGATTGGCCAGCGCCTGCTCGACGGGCGGCTTCCATTGGCTGGCCGCCGGGGCGCGGTCCGTCAGGGCGCGGTCCGACGGGGCCGGGCCGGGGCTGGCCGCCATGGCGCCCGTGAGGGAAGCGGCGGTGGTGCTGCGCTGCGAGTGGGCCGCCTGCTCCTACGCCGCCGCCGCCATGGAGGAGTTCTGCGGGCATGTGGCACAGCACCTGCGGCACCACCTGCCCGGGGAGCGGCGCGACGAGGTGGACCCGCTGGGTGAGGGGCCGCCCCGGGGGGGGTTCTGTCCAAAAATGTCCATATTTGGGGGTTTTCCGTTAAAATTCTGTGTGTTTTGTGGCGGTTTTTTTATAGAGGAGTACACGTGCCTGTGGCAGGAGTGCGGCTTCTGCTCCCCCGAGAGCCCGGCCGACCTGGTCCGCCACGTCTACTTCCACTGCTACCACACCAAGCTGAAGCAGCGGGGGCTGCGCGCCCTGCGGGCCCAGCCGGACATCAGCCGCTGCCAGCTGGACTTCCAGAGCCGCAACATCATCCCCGAGATCCAGGAGAACTTCCTCTGCCTGTGGGAGTACTGCGAGGTGAGGGCACCGCGCTCCTGGGCGTGGAGGCCCAGGGAAGGAGAGCTGCTCTTCCCCTGCCTCTCGGTTGTGTTTGTACCCCTGTCAGAGTGCCTGCTGTGTGCTGCCTGAGGGCTGCGTGTGATCGCCTCACCCTCTTCTGCCTGTCCCTCCTCCCCAACAGAGGTCGTTCGATAATCCCGAGTGGTTCTATCGGCACGTGGAGGATCACAGCTTCTGCTCAGAGTACAAGGCAGCTGGGAAGGAGAACCGCGTGGTGCTCTGCGGCTGGAAAGGTATCGGGGGCGGGCAGCGCCTCTCCGGGGAGCTTGGCATGGGGCTGGGCTGCAGGGGCTGTGCAGGAGGGCTCTGCGTGCCTTTCAGAGAGCTCTTGAACTTACAGAGCGTGTGCGTAATCCTGACGATTAAATGCTCCTGTAAAGGTTTCTCCGGGGTTAAGCGCTGTTAGGGTGTTCAGTACTAAACTTCTCCCTTAAGGTTAATCGCTACAGAAGACTTAATTTCCAGTTAAATTTGTAAAGTAATTTCTCTCTTCCGTGTGCGTGTAGAGGTGCCTTAAATGTTTGTGGTGCCGGGGGCCCCCAGCAGTTGTACACCAGTGCTCTCATCCTGCTGAGTCTTCCAAGGAGCCTGCCGCTCAGCCAGGCTGTGGACACGGAGGATCCTCACGGCGTTCTCTCCTCTCTGTGCAGACTGCGACTGCTCGTTCAAAGGGCGCTGCAAGCTGCGGGAGCACCTGCGCAGCCACACGCAGGAGAAGGTGGTGGCGTGCCCCACCTGCGGCGGGATGTTCGCCAACAACACCAAGTTCTTCGACCACATCCGCCGCCAGACTGCGCTGGACCGTGAGTTCCTGGGCGGGTGGTTGGGTTGGTGGGGCCGCCTGCGCCCCGGGAGCAAAAGGAATCGGGCGTGGGGTGCTTTGAAACAGCCTGGCTTCGCTGTGGATTGGGAGCTGAGACGCTGAGGAGCCTGAGAAGCGTCGTGTGGCAGAGGCAGGAGGGTTGGAGGCTGACCAGAGGTTGCGCAAAAGGAAGGCAGACCGGTCCTGGCACGCCTTTTGTTGGTTTGCTTCTTGGTGTGGCTTTGTGTCTGCTGGTCCTCGCTGGAGAGGAGGGTTCCCAGCTCGGCTCTAACGACCTCTTTGTCTCATTCGTGACGTTCTCTGTGCTTTGATCTCTTTTTCTCACCGCCCCCTCCGTTTCCTCCCCGGCCCTGATGCTGCAGAGCAGAGGTTTCAGTGCTCTCACTGCTCCAAGAGGTTCGCCACAGAGAGGCTGCTCCGCGACCACATGAGGAACCACGGTGAGAAGAGGCTCCTTCTCCCAGCCGAGCTCTGCAGCGCGTGCTGGCCCTTGCCCCGTGCTGACGTCTCCCCCGGTTTCTCCCCGCAGTGAACCATTACAAGTGCCCGCTGTGCGACATGACCTGCCCGCTGCCCTCCTCCCTGCGCAATCACATCCGTTTCCGGCACAGCGAGGAGCGGCCGTTCAAGTGCGACTACTGCGACTACAGGTGAGGGCCAGGGCTTGCTTTTGTCCCGGGGAAGCGCCCAGAAGCACGAGCGTGCCCTGCGCAACACTCAGCCTGCTTCCTCTATCGTTTCTTTTTAGCTGCAAGAGTCTCATCGACTTGAGGAAGCACCTGGACACGCACAGCAAGGAGCCAGCCTACCGCTGCGAGTTCGAGGCCTGCAGCTTCACCGCGCGCACCGTCTGCTCCATCAAGCTGCACTACCGCAAGGTCCACGAGGTAGGGCCGTGCTGTCTGGAAGCATGAGGCAAAAAAACCACGAAATTCAGACTCAGCCCCGGACTGTGGGAGCGTGAGGGCAGGTTGCACTTCTTTCCAGCTGCAGTGATGCCTTGTGTCGGCGTCAGCACCTGATTCCTCCCTCCCCGCTCGCACGCGGGGTGCTCACGTCCCTCTCTCTGCCCTTCAGGGTGACTCGGAGCCCCGCTACAAGTGTCACGTCTGCGACAAGTGCTTCACTCGTGGGAACAACCTCACCGTGCACCTCAGGAAGAAACACCAGTTCAAGTGGCCCTCGGGGCATCCTCGCTTCAGGTACTGCACACCTTTCGCTCCCCTCTAGCGCAAGAGGCAGCCGGGACGCGTCCTGGAGCCAGCAAAGCGACCCGACGGCGCCTGGGTGCTGGCATCTGCCTGTAACGTGCTCGATCCCCATCTCCCAGGCGCTGGGCAGCAACGCAGGGCTTTGGAGCACAAAATGTGATTCTTCTTCCTTGGCTGCTGCCCTTCTCCTGGGAGGGATGCAGCGGGGGCAGCTCGTCACCCCCCCGTCTGTGCTCAGGTACAAGGAACACGAGGACGGCTACATGAGGCTGCAGCTGGTGCGCTACGAGAGCGTGGAGCTGACGGAGCAGCTGCTGAAGGACAGGGAGAAGCGGGGGGAGGCGCTGGATGGCTCCCCCGACTGCGTGGTGCTGTCCGAAGGCGAGGGCAACCTGCAGGGCATCATCCTGGAGGCCCCCACGGAGCCTTCCCCGGCGGAGAACCGTGTGTGTGAGGCGGCCCCGCTGCACGCTGCAGCCTGCTCTGCTGCCAGCCCCGAGGCAGCACGGCCTGGCGCCTTCCCGGGAGCTGCTCTGTCCTCAAAGCAGGAGCTCAGCACCCCGGCCAACCCCATCATCCGCGTGGTGAACCGGACCAACGAGCACGGGGAGACCGAGACCGTGTATTGTGTCGTGGCCAGCACGGCCGCCGAGGAGCGGGCGGCGGCGGCACCCGGCAGGCTGCCCCTGGAGCTGGAGGAGAACGTCATGGACCGCCTGCAGAAGACGGCCGAGGAGCTGGGCATCCAGATCGTGTGAGGAGCTCGCCTGCGTCTGGAAGTCCTGGGCCTCCGTGGGAGCTGGGGGCAGTTGGGAAGTGCCGGGGGGGGGAAGGCTGAAGGTGTCTTCTCCCACGTGCAGCTGGATGGATTCCCACCCACCTGGGTAGCGTGGCAGAGGAGGAGGATTGGTCTCTCCTGGCTGTGGCTCACAAAAATTAGCTGGGAAGAGCTGTCTCTTTGTTTTGGGGACCTCCCCCACCTCCAGCTTTGGCCTTAGCCTGCCGCAGGTTCGCTCGCTGGTGCCGTGGGCCCAGCGCAGCCCAGTTGTGGGCCCGTGCTGAGCCCGGTCCTCAGCCCGGTTCTCCCTGTGCCGGTGATGTGCAGCAGAATCTCGTACCTGGGGGGCCGTGGGGCCCTCTGCAGACCTGTCCTCCCCCTACCTTGTTCTCCAGGGGGTGGCCTGCTGCACATCTACCTCCGCCATCGCTTCCCTGCACATCGCCTTGCGCCGCTGATCCCGTTGCAGAGGTCTCGGGGGGAGGAGAGGGCTGGAGGTGCTCTCCCTCAGAGCCTTCTGCTTCCCTGCAGCACTGGGGGCTTGGAGCCTTCCTCACGCCTTTGTCCTTCCCTGGGTTCCTTCCCCACATTGGGGTTTGGGCTCCTGGCTGGGCGGTGTGCTTCAGAGAGCCAAATAAACGGCGGCGTGTCAGGCCAGAGCCGGTGTCTGGTGTCTGCTTCAGCCCCGTCCCCGCCCGCTGCAGCGTGATGGGACCGAGCTGCCAGGATCTCTCGGCAGCTTTTTGTGCTGCTGCTGGCTGCAGCCTGCCCCTGCCTTGGAGCGTGTGCTGGGCCAGGTCCCCACAGGCGGCACGGGAAGGCCCGGGGGGGGGTTGGTTTTGGCCGCCTCTTCCAGGGCGTGACTGTCAGCTGCCTGCAAGGTCGTGGTGGGAGTCTGAAGAGGAGCCTGGGCCTGTCAGCAGAGCCAGCCGCCTTTTGGGGAGCGGTTTGGACGAGGACAGGGCGAAGCTGGGCTCCCTGGCAGGGAGGAGCCCTGGCTGGTGGGGCTGACACCGACTTTTCCCTCTTCCTTTCTCAAGCTGTTGAGCACAGGCTGCTGGAAGCCCAGGTTAATGGAGGAAACCAGGCTAAACCCCTGGCCATCTGCTCACTTTCTAATTACGAGCTCTGTGGGTGTGATCCCGGGCTGCGCCCTTGGGCTGGGGCGATGCGAGCAGCCCCTCGGCTGTGCCCTGCCCGCGAGGCAGCGAGCTCTGCGGTCACTGCACGGGGACTGGCCAAGAAGCGGGGATGAAGCAGGGAGAGCTGCGTGTCCTGGGCTGTGTGGGGAGGGTTTACTGGGGCTGGATCCGTGCGTGGGGGGCACCCCTGGTTCCCAGCAGCTCCGACCACGCGCTGCTGGAGGATGCTCGCCCTGGGGAGCGCGTCCCCGGGCTGCAGGCACGCAGCGTGCCCAGGTCTTGCCCAGCCTTCCCTGCCCGGAGCCTTCTCGCTGGTGCTTGGCAGAGCAGCGAGGATACCTCCAGGAGCAGGGCCTGCTGCCAGGTTTTCATTCGCAGCACTTCTTCTTGGCTCTCCTTCCACCCCGCTGCCTCGGGGCTCTGCTGCCAGAGCCGCGGCCGCGCCTCTGCTCCCGGACTGCAGCATCCCTGCGCTGCCCGAGCGGCGTCGGGGCTGCGGTGGCCGAGTTGTGCCTTTAAACCCCGGGTCCAGGGAGGGTAATCTGCCAGGGATTAGCTGAGGGGGAGCGGATTGGCATCCCAGGGAGCTCTCCTCCCTGCCCCCACGCCCCAGGATCCTGCCCCGTGTATGGAAACCAAGCTCACTTTTCCCTGGGCCGTGCTCGGGGGGCAAGGGGAGGAGGGCAGTGACTGCTATGGGACTGGGGCTCCTCTTCCTCACCGTGCTGGCCACGCTGGGCTCCTGCCAGTACCCAGGAGGTAACAACGGGGGGTTTTGGGACAAGGGGGGCTCACACGCTGTCCCGGGGCTGCTGGCACCAGCAAGGAGAGAGACCTTCAGCATGGCCCCGTGCTGGAATTTGGCACTGGGGAAGGGAGAGCTGGCTGGAAGGAGAGTTGGGGCGAGTGGGTGCTCACGGGGGGGTCACGGGTGGGCTGAGAGGAGCCTTTGGGCTCATCCCTCCCACCTGCAGGTCTCTGAAGGCTGGGGAGCTGGTGGGTAGGGTGGTCCTCAGCCCCCCCAGCCCTGCTCTGCCCTTCTCCCCGCTCTGCCAGGAGACCAGGACACCTACTGGTCCGGCACAGCGCCCATCTGCCTGGGGGGCTGCAAGGGGAAGCACAAGGAGCTGAAGAGGAGCCAGTGCGGGAACGGCAGCTGCTGCTGGCTGGGCTACAAGTCCTTCTGCCGAGGTACGGCAGCGCGGGGCAGGATCGGGGCCGTGGGTAGGGGCTGAGCCCCTCAGGCAGCCCGGATCCCACCCACGGGACCCTCCCCGTCCCCAGTGAACTGCGGGCGGCCCGAGGCCGACTTCAACTCGGTGGTGTACGGCAACGACTGGTGGGTGGGCTCGGTGGTGCGCTACAGCTGCCGGCCTGGGTTCCTGCTGCTGGGGGACCCGGCCAGCGCCTGCCAGTCCGACGGCCACTGGACGCCCAAGCCCACCTGCCTCCGTGAGTACCACGGGGGGGTCTAACTCGTCCCCAACCCACCACCCGGGGGGATAAAGGGTTGGTGGGCACCCGAGGGATGCGCTCTGGTGCTGCCCTCGTTCAGGGATCTGTCTGCGAGGTCGGATTGAGATCAGCGAGCGGGACGTCGCCGGGAGGTGCTCCTCGTCCTGCAGCACCCTGAGCCACCTGGGACCCCCCCTCGCTCGTGGCTGCGTCAAGATCTCCGCCTGCGTCCCCAAGCGCCCGGGCTGGGCGCGCTGGTTCCTGCGCTGCGACCTCTGCGAGTGCGACTGCCACGTCCCCTGTGGGGAGTCCCGGTAGCGGCCGCCCGCCCCCGGTAAGGGTCTGGTGCTGGTTTTAGGGAGGGGGTGGTCCTGAGGGCTGGGGGCTGCTGAGCAGCTCAGGATCTGCTGCTCCTGCGCTCCGGACCCCTTCCTCCAGGTAGGGCTGAGGTCCCTTGGCCGTGTGTCTCCGTCACTTGGGGTCCTGCTTTGTCCCCAGAGGGACAGGACGTGTCTGGGGCGTACGCTCCGGGTCCAGGACAGGCTCCCTCTGCCACGGGTCCTGTCCTGGACCTGCGAGCACCCTGGGGACGGTGCTCAGCGTGCCGAAAGGGGAGCGAGCTGGGTGAGCACTGGGTGCTCCAAATGAGCTTCATTTGGAGCTGGCTCCAGGACTGCCACCTCCTGGAGACCCCCCCCGGTCTCTCCGCTCGCTGCCCCGAGCTCTGTCCCAGCTGCGGGAGGGGAAGGCTTTCCTCAGCTCAACAGATTTTTTTAATTAAAACCCTCATTAGTGCCACCCATTTCCATACCTCCCACGTTTTGGTGCTGCGCTGGGTGCGAGGTGTCGGTGGGGAGCCAGGTGAGGCTCTGGGGAGGCAGGGAGGGGAGCGGGTGCTGGGGGCAAAGCCCTGCTATGGGGGGGACACACACAATTTGGGGCCAGCTGTGCCCCCGGCAGCCCTGGCCCTTGGTGGATGCTGTGAGCTTCCTAAGTGGTGCTCTGCCTCGCTGCCCCCCCTGGGGTCAGGGCTAGGTGAGGGGGTTTGGGGGCTCTGGGCATGGATTTTTGGGGTGAGGGGGCAGCTGGAGGGGGGGTGACCCATGGGTGCAACGGGTTTGCTGGCAAACTGCGGGCTCGGCGAGCCGGGGGAAGGATGCTGGGGCCTTTGGGGCGTGCAGGAAGAGAGGGACGAGGGGAGGAAGCGGGGCCGGTGCCTTTAAGAGGGTTTTTTTTTCGCCGCCCCCCCACCCCCCCGCCCCAAGCCGCCCATCGCGGCAGGCAGCGGCGGCGGCGGGGGGCTCGGCCGGGCCGGGGGCTGCGCCACGGACAGGGCTGATACGGCCACGGGAGACACGGACACAGGTGACACGGCCGCGGGTGGCGCTGCCCAGACCCCCCCTGCCCCCCCGACCCCCCCCCCCCCCACCCGCCGCCGCCTCCCCGCCTGCCATCCGTGCGCATCGCAGCGCCTCGGAGGGATGGGGAGGGGACCCCGGCTGGGGACCCGCAGGGGCAGGGCTCAGCCCGGGGCCGGGTGCTGAGCACCGGTCGCCCCCCAGCAGCCCCCCCCCGCAGCCCCTCCGGGCTCCGGGCAGCGCCCCTTTGTCCGCAGGGGAGGGAGAGGAGAGGAGAGGAGAGGCGGCGGCGCTGCGGCAGCGGGGAGCGGCGGAGCCCCGGGAGCTGCGCTGGGAACGGAGCCCGCAGCCCGGCAGGTGAGACCCCCGGGGGGGTCCCCAAAGGCTCGGGGCTAGCGGGGAGGGAAGGGGCCGGGAAGGAGGAGGAGGAAGGTCCTCGGCCGAGCCCCCGCCTTGTGCGTGCGGGGTGATTCGGAGAGGGGATTTGGGGGGGTTGAGGAGCGCTGCTGGCTGCGGGAGGAGGAGGCAAGGTGAGCCCGAGGGCGCTTCGTGCCCCTCGCATCCCCGACACCCCCAGCCTGGCCCCCCCTAAGCCAGGGGGAGGCAAAGCTTGAGGCTGCAGGGGGTGGGGGGGGGTCAGGACGGTGGGATCCTGCAGCCCTCGCACCCACCTTTTCTCCCCCAGGGCTGGGGCTGGTATTTTTTATTCCCCCCCCCACCCCCCACCCCCCAGCCCTGCAAGGGATCTGCCTGCAGCGGGGAGATCTCGGCACAGCTCCTCGCGAGGCCGTCCTCGCCTTTCAGGGGCTGCGTGTGTGCACTGCAGCTGCGGCCGGGAGCCGCCTGCAGCCTGCGGCTCAGCAAAATGTAGGTTAGCAAAGCCTCGGGGTCCCAGCCCCAGGGGTGGGAGGGTGCTGAGCGCTCGGGATGGGGGACCCGGGATCCCAGCCTGTGATGCTGCAGGGGGGACGGGGGCATCGCAGAGCCCCGGAGCTGAGCGGGGATGGAGCCGGTGACACCGTGGTGACACCGGTTTGGTGCTGGCCTAGTGTCTGGGGCTGTGCTGGTATAAGACGGGGAGGTGAAATGGGTCCCTGGTCCCAAAAAAAGGGGTCCACGGTGAGCACATCCCCGTGCGTCTCCCCCAGAGCGCCACGATGGCAGAGAAGGGCATGGATCCTGCCTGCGTCTCCATCGCCCTGGAGGACACGGTGTGCCACGCCAGCCCCCCGGATGCCCCACTGCTCACCACCCACCTGAAGAAGGTGGAGAACCACATCACGGAGGCCCAGAGGTTCTCCCACCTCCCGAAGCGCTCGGCCGTCAACATCGAGTTCATCGACCTGTCCTACTCCGTGCGCGAGGGCTCCTGGTGGAGGAAGAGAGGTAGGGGCCGCGGCCGGGCAGGGGACCCCAGGGCTGTCACACCTCTGTCCCGCTCCCTGACCTCTCCCAAGTCCCCAACGTCATCATCTGTGCCGGATCCGTCCCTTTTTTGCCCAAAAGGAGCGCCTCAGCTCTGCGGGAGCTGGGCTTGCTGCTCGGCAGTGCAAGATGCTCGCCCTGCCGTCCCCTGTGGCTGCCTGGCCCCAAAACCAGACCCCATCCTGGGGGAGGGGGGCAGCCACGATGGCTGAGTGTCCCCAGCACAGCAGTTCGGGGTGTGGTGGCTGCTGTGCTAACTGCAGGAGACCCCAAGAGGTGCCCCAGCGGGGTGGGGGGGGGTTGGGGGGGGGGGGGGGGGGGGTCCTTTCTAGCAGCCCCCCATGCAGCCGGGGCCGTGCTCCCCGTCCCCGTGTGCCACTCCGGCCGAGAGCTCAGGAGAGGGGAGGCAGATGGCAGCTGGTGGGTGGTAGTCTGCCTTAATTAGCTCTCTCAGTTAATGGGATGCCAATCAGGCAGCCCCGTGAGACAGGGGGGAGCTGATCCGGGGAAGGTGAAGGAAGGCAGGGCTGAGCGGGGGGGTCCTGGGGCACGCAGGACCGAGGCTGCGGGGTCCCTGCTCAGCCCCGAGGGTTTGCAGGTGGGGAAACTGAGGCAGTGCCCAGCAGCGGGACCAGCCCCAGGGCGAGCTCTGCCTCTTGGGTGCCGGGCAAGCACAAGATGGAGGCTGAAGCCAGGAGCTGTGGGTGCCTGGCGCAGAGCAGGACGCGGCACCCAGAGGTCCTGGGGCGCACACCGGTGGGGCTGGGGCGGCGAGGAGCACGCTGAGGGGTGCTGAGGTCCCGGGGAGTCTGGAGGAGGATGCTCCTCTCCCCCGGAGCACGCAGAGGAGCGCGGTGCCGTCGGCCAGGATCCGGCCCCGGGTGCTGAAGCAGGAGGTTACTGGCAGTCAATGAACGCGAGTAACCGCTGCGCAAGCTGCAGTGGCGCCGACGTGAGCAGCATGCGCGCCGCCGGGGCCGCTCGCTCGCCCCGCTGCCGTCACACACAGCACCCTGCCCGCGTCCCGCTGCGCCTCTCCCCGGGGCGCTGCTGGGTGCAGGCAGCCCGGACCCCAGGGCTGCATCTGGGGGCTCCGGGGGGAGTGGGAGGGGGGGGCTGGCAGTGCCGGATCCCTGCTCCAGGAGAGGGGCTGCCCCCTTATTGTGGTGTAAGGATGCTGTGCAGGGCTGGCCCCAAGGCTTGCCCCGGTCTGCGGGCAGGGATGGATGTGTTGGCATCACCCGAAGGCAGCTGCTGCCCCTGGGCTTGGGGGGGGGTTGTTTTTTCCAACGGAGAGGTGTCCGGACCCGGCCCGTGGTTCCTCGTAGCCCCGGCACCCCGCAGACCACGGCTCCCCTGCTGGGGCTGCGTTTGGGGGCGCTTCGCGAGAGCCCGGGGCTGTGCTCGTTCCCTGCTCCCGACAAAATGCTAATCAGCCGCCTTAAAGCAGAGATAATTCCAGGTCTGATTAGCGGTGGCTGCTGCCAGGCGCCACGGCGTGAATGCCAATGACGGCAGCACCCGAGCAGCCGGCGGTCTGGGGGCTCTGCCTGCCCTGTGGCACCCCCTCCTCCGGGGTGGGACAACAATGTCACCGTGTCACAGCCCGGTGGCCTTCCTCAGCAGGCTGCACGCCCTGACCCGGGGCTTTCCTGGTCTGTGGTAGCATCTAGGACACGTGTCTTTCAAGTGCTTTCAGCCAAAAACTGGGGGCAGAGAGCACCCTAGAAGTGACGGTGGCTGTGGCACAGCACGTGGAGGTCCTGGGGTCCCCCCCGGTGCCGGGATGCTGTCGCAGTCCCCTTGCACTGATCCCAAAATCCGGACCCGCTCTGCTCTCTCCCCCCAGGGTATAAAACTCTCCTCAAATGCCTGTCGGGGAAATTCTGCCAGCGGGAGCTCATCGGGATCATGGGGCCCTCGGGCGCCGGCAAGTCCACGCTGATGAACATCCTGGCTGGCTACAGGTGAGGCTGGGGGGACGCGGCGGGGCTGGGGGCCGGGGGTCCCGTGCTGCATCCGTCCCCGGGCGCCTCCGTCCCGCAGGGAGACGGGCATGAAGGGGCAGATCCTGGTGAACGGCCGGCCGCGGGACCTGCGCACCTTCCGCAAGATGTCCTGCTACATCATGCAGGACGACATGCTGCTGCCGCACCTCACCGTGCTGGAGGCCATGATGGTGAGCGCCGGGGGGGGGGCTGCGGGGCCTCCACGCTGGCGTTGGGCACTTCTGAGGGCGGTGGGACATGGGGACCAAGTCCTGCTCTCCCTTGCTTCCTCACCATGAGCTACGGCCCCCCGATATTGATGGGGGATGCCCCTGGGCCTGGTGTGATCTCGCCCTGCCCGTCCTCCCCCCGCAGGTCTCCGCTAACCTGAAGCTGAGCGAGAAGCAGGAGGTGAAGAAGGAGCTGGTGAGCGCTGAGGGAGGGGGGCTCGGGGCCCCCCCGGAATGGGGGCAGTGGGGACAGGAGAGCCCTGAGGGCACCGGGGGGTGCTGAGGGACCCCCAGGTGGCGGGGACAGGGCGAGGGGCCCTGGGACACCGCAGTGAAGGAGGCTGTGCCCTCAGGTCAACGAGATCCTGACGGCGCTGGGGCTGCTGGAGTGCTCCTACACCCGCACCATCTCCCTGTCGGGGGGGCAGCGCAAGCGCCTGGCCATCGCCCTGGAGCTGGTGAACAACCCCCCGGTCATGTTCTTCGATGAGCCCACCAGGTGGGACCGCGGGGGACGGGGCTCCCAGCGCTGCTTGGCCCCGCCAGGGGACACCAGGGACCTCTCAGGAACCCGGTGGGGCGGTGGGACCCCAGGGTGGGACCCCCAGGGGAACAGCACGGTGGGGGGGGGGGGGGGGGGGGCACGGGGGGGGTCTCCTCCATGGGCCTGAAGGAAGAAGGTCCTTGCAGGGGGGGGAGGCAGGTGGGGTGTCTTTGGGACATCCTTCTCCCCCTCTCACCTCTCCCCTTCATCTTTCTCCTCTGCCTCACCCTTCGTGGCCGCAGCGGCCTGGACAGCGCCTCGTGCTTCCAGGTGGTGTCCCTGATGCGCTCCCTGGCGCAGGGCGGCCGCACCATCATCTGCACCATCCACCAGCCCAGCGCCAAGCTCTTCGAGATGTTCGACAAGGTTCGGGACGGGGCACGGGGCCCTCCGGGGCTGCAGGGCCCCTCCAGCCAGGGAGGGAGGCCCTGGGATGGGGGGGTGGCTGCAGGTTTTTACCCTGGGGGTGTGTGGCACCCGGTGGGGGCCTGGCCGGGGTGTCCCGTGTCCCTGCGGCTGTGTGCTGGCCACATTTCCTTTTGTTTTCTCGCAGCTGTACATCCTGAGCCAGGGCCAGTGCATCTTCAAAGGCGTCGTGACCAACCTCATCCCCTACCTGAAGGGCCTCGGCCTCCACTGCCCCACGTACCACAACCCCGCCGACTTCAGTGAGTGCCCCCCCCAGCCCAGCCTGGGCCGCGTTTTTGGGGGTGCCAAGGCCCAAACCCCGAGGGGATGGGGCTGCCCGCAGCCCCCCACTGGGTGCTGGGCTGCCGGGTGGCACAGCGCCACGGGGAGGGGGGCTCCCACCTCCTGTCCTGGGGGGGTCAGGTTGGAGCGGAGGGGACGTGGGGGACCGGCTCAGCACCGCTCAGGGGTCCCGTCCCCCTCTGCAGTTATCGAGGTGGCCTCGGGAGAGTACGGGGACCTCAACCCGGTCCTGTTCCGCGCCGTGCAGAACGGCATGTGCACCATGGCCGAGAAGAAGAGCAGCCCCGAGAAGGCCGACTCGTCGTGCCCAGCGCACTGCGTGGCGGTGAGCGGGGAGCAGAGCAGGCTCCTGGAGCCATGGGGGGTGCGTGGGTCCCGGGGTGCCCGGCTGGGGACACCTCCGTCCCGCCTGCCCCACGCTGTGGGTGCTCAGCAGGGGGGCACCCCGGGAGCAGCCCTTCAGGGATCCACGGTAGGGAGCTGACCCCTGTCCCTGAGCCCGTGGTCTTGCAGGACGTGGA
The DNA here is from genome assembly GCF_011077185.1 of Oxyura jamaicensis. Taxonomy (NCBI): domain Eukaryota; kingdom Metazoa; phylum Chordata; class Aves; order Anseriformes; family Anatidae; genus Oxyura; species Oxyura jamaicensis. Next base: position 5,206,651 of record NC_048916.1, on the reverse strand, counting down.
CCACATCGAGAGCCACACATTCGCCACCAGCACCTCCACCCAGTTCTGCATCCTCTTCAAGAGGACCTTCATCTGCATCCTGCGGGACACGGTGAGGGCAGGAGGCTGCCGGGGGCGGGAGGATGGAGTCCCTCCAGGGGCAGGCTGCCCTCTGCCACCCCGGGGTGCTGCGGGGCCGGGACCCTGCCTCGCTGAGCCCCCCCCGTGCCTGCAGGTGCTGACCCACCTGCGGTTCATGTCCCACATCTGCATCGGGGTGCTGATCGGGCTGCTCTACCTGCACATCGGCAACGACGCGGGCAAAGTCTTCAACAACACCGGCTTCCTCTTCTTCTCCATGCTCTTCCTCATGTTCGCCGCCCTGATGCCCACCATCCTCACCTGTAAGGAGCCCTCGGGGCGGGGGTGCTGGGTGATGGGGAGGGCTGTGCTAGATAAAAGGGAGGAAATCGGGCAGGAGAGGGGAAAAAAATCCAAGAAAAGGGGGAAAACTTCCACTGGGATGGCCCAGAGCCTATTGCAGTGTTGCCATTTGTTTACTGCCTGGCCCAAAGCAGACTTCAGGACTTTCTCTTCCTGCTGAGAGGAGGTCTGTGGAGCTCTGCTCTCGGCTGCTGCATCTCCCTCTCGCTTCCTCAAAAAGCCTGGCTGAAACCCCCCAGCCTAGCTGACTTTTCCCCACACCAAGTTCCTCCCTCGGCCTCAGTTTTTTCCCGCTCGGGTTCCTGCCCGCAGGCGGGTGGCTGCTGGGGGGGGGGGGGAGGGTGTTCACCCCCTCCGGGGTGGGCAGAGGGGCTGCAGCAGCCCGGGCCGGGGCTCTGCCGACCCCTTCCCTCCCCGCAGTCCCCCAGGAGATGTCCGTGTTCCTGCGAGAGCACCTCAACTACTGGTACAGCCTGAAAGCCTACTACCTGGCCAAGACCATGGCCGACGTGCCCTTCCAGGTGAGCACCGAAACACGGCCCCCGTGCCCCGGGCTGGGGTCCCTGGGCTCTGCTGCGACCCCCGGGGAGGGTCCGCGGCTCCAGCAGGGCTCTCTCCCCGCCGCAGGTGATCTGCCCCATCGCGTACTGCAGCATCGTGTACTGGATGACGGGCCAGCCCCCCGAAGCCACGCGCTTCCTCCTCTTCTCCGCCCTGGCCACCGCCACGGCCCTGGTGGCTCAGTCCCTCGGGCTTCTCATCGGAGCTGCCTCCACCTCGCTGCAGGTCAGGAGGGGGCTCGGCTTTACCTGGGGGTGTGGGGGGAGGTCGCGGGGGGTCCCACGAGCAGGTTTGGGGACCCCTCAGTGGGCGGCTGTGCTCCCCAGGTGGCCACCTTCGTGGGCCCCGTCACCGCCATCCCCGTGCTGCTCTTCTCGGGCTTCTTCGTCAGCTTCAAGACCATCCCCACCTACCTGCAGTGGAGCTCCTACGTCTCCTACGTCAGGTGGGACCCAGCGCAGCGGCCGGGAGCTGCCCCCCGTGGGGCTGGGGGGGGAACGAGGGGCACACGGTGGCCCGCGGTGACGTGGGGTGACACGGGGTGCTCTGCCCCAGGTACGGCTTCGAGGGCGTCATCCTCACCATCTACGCCATGGAGCGCGAGGACCTGGAGTGCCTCGAGGACTTCTGCCCTTTCCAAAAGCCCATCAAGATCCTGCAGGAGCTGGACGTGGAGGAGGCCAAGCTCTACCTGGACTTCCTCATCCTGGGCATCTTCTTCGTCATCCTGCGGCTCCTGGCTTACCTGGTGCTCAGGTACAAGGTCAAGTCGGAGAGATAAAGGGGCCACGGGGCCCCAGTGCCGCTCCCGGGCCTGGCCTGGGGACAGACACAGCTGGACCCGGCGCCCCGGGCCGTGTCGGTGGGTGCCAGCCAGGCCTGGCTCAGTCGAGAAGGGTTTTGAGACATCTCGGAACTGTTTTAACCTTTCCACGCACTCTTCATCGCAAACGTTTTGTACAGCCCTGGCGCCTGCCACCCTCATTCCCCTGGGGACTGCTGGACCCCATGGAGCTTGGGACCCCTCCGGCCGCCCTGCCCCTCTCCAAGGGGCACCGGGGACGGTCCCACGGGGCCAAGGGGGCTGCTCTGTGCCAGGAGGGGACACCCGCAGAGCCATCACGAGCCCCCGGAGCACCAGGCACGTGCATCAGCACGGAGAGGAGCACGAAGATTCAGCAGGCCCCGTTGCACAAGGCTTTCATGTTTCCTGTTTCCGTAGCCGCAGAGATTGCTGCATCCCCTTTTCCTTTCGGCCTAGATTCCCCCCCCCTCTTTTTTATTTTTTCCTCTTTTTTTATTTTTATTTTAACCCTCCCTGCTTCTTGGATCCATCCGTGCTGCTGCTTGGATCCATCCTCAGAGGGGATCTGCAACCCTGGGGACTTGGCGGGGTCTGTGGGAGTGGCACGGCGCTCTCAGACCTTAGGCAGCCTCGTGTTTGGTCCCTGTTGGCTTTGGGATCCGAGCCAAGAGGATAAAAGCAACCACCATGCAGAGAAGTGACCGGTCCCCCCAAACCCCGCACGGAGGATTCGGGTCCCCGCCGTGCCGTCGCTGGAGCTGGCCCCGAGCCCTTCCCTCGTGCCTCCCTCCTCTCCTTCCCTGGCACCGCTGCGGGCGTCTCAGCAGGACAGCGCTGCTCAGCACCACCTGCGTGCTGCCCCCGAGGAGGCCATGGGCCACGGCCCCGTCGCAGCGGGACCCTCGTGGGGTAGGAGCACACAGAAACGGGTCCCAGCAGCGCTGGGGCTGGGAAGCAGGTGAGGTCTCGGAGCGGTTTGTGTGCATCAGGTGAGCCCGGCGCTGGGAAGGGCTTTGCACTTGGGCACGGGTGTCCGGATGAGGTCCCTTTTGGATAAGGTCCCTTTTGGCAAGGGTCCCTGGCGGCTCCTCCGAAGTCACCCCTGGTGGAGGGAAGGCGTTTGGGCACCTCGCTGGCTCTCCAGAGGACCGGAGCTGGGATGGAGCTTTCTGGTGGGCACGGACACCGCAGGGGGCAGCTTGGCCCCAGCTCCAAGCGCCGGCTGTGCCGGGCTGTGAGCAGCGGGGCACCGCCGAGCGAAGGACAGGCTTCAAGCAATATCCTCGAGACTCTCCTTCGGTTTCTTGGCTCGTGTTGGGACTGCTCTGCACTGTGGTGTCCAGCTGGCAGCGGGTGGATGGATGGCAGATGCAGATGGGCACGCGGCAGGGCTGGGTTTCCCCTGTCTGGACAGCACGGACGCGAGGAGCTCGTAGCCACGGGGCTCTCCTGCACCAAGGGGCTGGAAGCAGGACGAGCCCCGGTGCCCTCCCCTGGTTTTTCCTGGGGGCTCTCGCCTGACTTATTGCTGTCCCTCGTGAAATTCCCCTCGGCTCCTGGATCCTCCTTCAGGGCTGACCCCGTGCCGTGCCCTGCGGTGAAGTGACACCGCCTTGGAGCACTGCTGCCTCCCAGCACGATGCTGCTAAGCGGGTGCACGGGGAGGGGAGCCCACCCCCACATCTGCTCCATCACCGTGGGGGGGGTGGTGGCGGAGCTCCAGGGCTGTCACCCATCTCCATTTCACTCTCTGTGGGGCTCTTGGACTGCCGCCCTCCTTCTGCCCTGCTACTGGGCTCGTTAAACCTTGCCCAGCCCGGGGTGCGTGCTGCTGGGCTGGGGCCTCTGCCTCCTGCTGCTCCCAGCATGGGAACCCAAGGGAAAAGGGCTGGGGTGAGCTCTGCAGCTGGAGAACGGCTCTCCCGTGGGATTTGGGCTGTGGGGATGGGGTCCCTGAGCTGGGTCTTGGCTTGTCCTGAGCCCTGTGGGGGGGCCCCCACCTGCTGGGCAGGCAGCAGCAAGGATGCACTTTATCAGAGCAGGGGCACGGCACCGTGGGGGCTTCTGGCTGTGGGCATCCCCGCAGGGAGCGGGGCTGGATAATCACGAGGAGCGCGATGGAGAAGAGCAGGCTTCTTCCCCCACCACCTCCTATCCCCTCCTGCACTGCCCCTGCCCCTGCCGTGCACTTTGGAGGGACGAGGCCGCGGATCAGGCTGTGCCTCTGGCTCCTGGGGAGCGCCGGTTGCACTCCAGCCCATCTGAAACTGCTTCAGCTCCCTCAGCCCCAAGGCAGGGCTGGATGGGGTACCAGGAGCAGCCCCCAGCACCCTGGCAGGGGCGCGGGGATGCGGTCCCTCGCCTCCACGCGTGGCCAGGCCCCTTTGGCACACGCACAGGAGCAGCAGCGGCCCCCTCACCCCTCGGGGTTTGCTGGAGGGGGGAGCGCAGGGAGGGTCTCACCCCCTCCCCGATCAGGCACCAAAGGCGTTTCCTTCTCGCTGTGGGTGCCCACCCTTCCTCCCAGCCCTCTGCCACCGAGCACCCCCGTCCTTTTCCAGCCTTTTGCTGTGCCGCGTTGGGGCGGGGGCAGCTTGAATCCACGCTCCCTGGGGCCATTTGCCAAAAAATCGGGGAGGCAGCAGCTCGGAGGCCGAGGGAGGGGGGCGCAGGGGGTGTTTGCTGGGGTCCTGCTGCCTCTCCATGGGGGGGCTGCGCAGCGGGGCTGGGGATCCCCCTCCAGGGGCCAGGCAGGACCCAGGCAAGGTGGGAGCGAGCCCCGGGGGACGGGGCTGCCACAGGGTGAGTGCCCCATGGGGACAGCGTGCCCGGGTCCTGGCTTTCTGTTGGTGCTCAGCAGTGGCCGGAGGGCCGTGGAGCAGGCGGAGGCGTCGCGGCGTGTGTCGGTGTTTGGGGGGCTGCCAGCTGTACTCGTGGGGTTTCACACATCAATAAAAACCTATATTTATAGTGGATTTAGGGGGTGCTTATAGGGCTGCCTCCCCTCTCTGCTTACGGGGGGGGGGTTACGGGTGGGGATGGGTG
>NC_048916.1:5200949-5201717 GCF_011077185.1 Oxyura jamaicensis | reverse complement strand
AGCCCCGTGGGCTTTGGGGGAGGGCATTTGGGATGCGAGGGGAGGTACGGGGGTGGGGGTGGGGGGGCAGGCTGGGATTTTCTGGGTGTTTTCTGGGATTTTCCAGCACGTTCCGGGGTGCTGGAGCAGCTCCGCGCCCTGCGGGACCGCGTCGCGGTGCGTGCCCGTACACGCGTGCATTGCGCAACCCGGCACCAGCTCGTCCTGCCGCCGCCCCCGGACCCCCCCCAGCAATCTCCGGACCCCCCCAGAGCCCCCCCGGTCCCCGCGGGGAGCCCCGTCCCCGACGCATCCCCGGCTCCGGGCGGGGGCGCGCTCCCCCCGGCGCTGCTCCCGGTGGTCGGGCGGGGCCGGGGGCGGGCCGGGGGGGGGGACACGGGGCGGAACGGGGCGGGCCGGGGGGGGGCCGGGCCGCAGGAAGTCCCCGCCGCCCTCCGCCGAGACCTTCCCGAGCCGGGACAGCCGTCGGGGGGGTCCCGGGGGGAGCCCCGCGGGAGGTGACAGCGGCTGCGGGGGCCTTGGGGTGCTGCGGGAGACGCTGGGGGGGGGGTCCTCGGGGGGGGGTCCTCGGGGTTTTTAGTGTTTGGGGGGGGCTGTTCAGCCTCTTATCCGCGGCTGGGGACGGGCAGCGGGAGCGGGGCTTTTTGGGGGGTTTTAAGGGGAAAGCTCTGAAAACCCCGGCTGGGGGGGTCGGGTCCGGCGGGAGGAAGACCCCCACTTTGCCCTTTTTTCCAATATTTTTCCCCTCCCCCCCCCCCCCCCCCCCCC
>NC_048916.1:5187920-5200849 GCF_011077185.1 Oxyura jamaicensis | reverse complement strand
GGGGGGCTGCCCGGCTCGGCCCCCATCTCATCTCGCTGCCTGACCCTTCTCTTCCCGCAGAGGATGTCCCGGGCCGTGCAGGGACGGGGCTGCCTGCCCTGGGCCCGCCTGGGGCCGTACCTCCGAGCTGCTTCGCTGCCAGGTGAGCCCCACGCTGCGCCTGCGGGGCCGTGCCCCCGAACCCGCCCTGCTCCTGGGGTCACCTCGTCCCCCCCTGGACGCCCACCCCAGCCGCGCAGTGGGGTCACCCCTGTGGGGTGCCGAGGGGGTGAGCGGGATGCTGTGAGCCCTGTGGGGCTGGGGGAGGCTGTTTGCCACCCCAAAGCGCGTTGTGTCCCCGCAGGTGCTGCCGGCGGCTCCTTCCACGGGAAGATCCTACACGGGGACCGCATCTCCCTGCCCAGGTACAGCGCCACGCGGCTGGGTGTCCCCAGAGCATCGGGGGTCCCCAGGCGCACGCTGCTTTGCCCCCACCTGGAAACCACCCCCCCTGCCCCTTCCCAGTTCAGCCCAGCCTCTCTGCCTCGCCCCAGCCCCGTGGGGTCCCTGGGTTCCTCGTCCCTCCCTCGTCACCTGCCCACGCTGCCCCCCGGGGCTGCCATTCCCTGCCCTCCTCCCGATGCTCTCCTCCTGTCCCAGGAGCTGTGTTCGCCACCAAGGAGGCTCCCAAGGGCCCCCAGCCCAGCGCAGCTCCTCCCGCCACGGCCTGGACCACCTGAGGACCGTGGCCTCTTCTGGTAAGCGCGCGGCCTCGTGGAGGGGGGCTGGGGGTCCTGCAGAGCTGCTGCCCTCCTGGGCTGTGCGTGGTCCCTGCTAGCGATTAGCCCTCCTCTTGCCAACGCCTTTTTCTCCCCAGATGCCATCAAGAAGCACCAGAAGACCCTGGCTGCGTGGTTCAGCAACCAGCCCAACGAGGAGAGGCAGTTCGGCCCTTCCTTCTCGCTGGACGCGGTCCACGTGGACCCGGTGATCCGGGAGAGCTCCCTGGAGCAGATCCTGAAGCCCTCTCCCGAGCTGACCATCCAGCACCAGCTCCAGCGGTCCTCCAGGCAGGTCATCAGCCTCCAGAACCTCTTCGACGTGGATGCCTGCGGGCGGCAGGTGAAGAACGTGGTGCTGTACGGCACCGTGGGCACGGGGAAGAGCACCCTCATCAAGAAGATGGTGGTGGACTGGTGCCACGGTCTCCTGCCCCGCTTCGAGCTGGTCATCCCCTTCTCCTGCGAGGACCTGTCCCACAGCCACGTCCCCATCTCCCTGCGGCGCCTCGTCACCAAGAAGTACCAGCACCTCCGGGACGTGGTGCCCATTCTGGGCGCTTCTAGCCTCAAGGTGCTTTTCATCCTCAACGGCCTGGAGCGCCTCAACTTGGACTTTCGCCTGGCTGGCACGGAGCTGTGCTGCGACCCCAGCGAGCCCATAGCTCCCTCTGCCATCGTGGTCAACCTGCTGCGAAAGTACCTCCTGCCAGAGGTCAGTGTCCCCCTCTAGCTCCAGGAAAGCTGGGGGAGAGCCTAGGGATGCTTCAGGCTTGGCTCTTGTGCTCATTGCTCCTTCTCCGGCTTGGCTGTGAGTCAACGGGCAGCCTCGGTCCCTGGAGGGGCTCCCGGAGGTGGCCTCGTGCTGCTCTGCCTCTGGGGGGTCTTTGGGGAGGCCTGAAAGATGAAGAAGGTAGCAGCTGGGAGCCCGCCTGCTGGGCTGTGCCCTCCCAGATTTAATTTATATCGAGCAGGGGATGGGGAAAGCTCTTGTGTGCGCTTTGCCTGGGCAAGCTTTGAACCAGCGCGCTTAGGGCAGCAGCTTCTCGAACCCTCGGGTGCTCCTGGTCAGATGCTTGGGGTCCTGCTGAGCTTAGCTAAGAGGGAACTCCTCCCAGCTCACCCGGCCCTCCGCTTCCAGGCCAGCATCATCGTCACCACGCGCCCGTCCGCCGTGCGCCGCATCCCTGGCAAGTACGTGGGGCGCTACGCCGAGATCTGCGGCTTCTCCGACACCAACCTGCAGAAGCTCTACTTCCAGATGCGCCTCAGCCAGCCCGGCTGCGGCGGAGGGGAAGGCGAGGGCTCGGGCGAGCAGGATAACCTGGTGGACATGCTCTCCAGGAACCTGGAGCGCCAGAACCAGATCGCCGCCGCCTGCTTCTTGCCCTCGTACTGCTGGCTGGTGTGCACCACGCTGCATTTCCTCTACTTCACCCGGACGGTGCCGCCCAGCCAGACCCTGACCGGCATCTACACCAGCTTCCTGAGGCTCAACTTCAGCGGGGAGGTGCTGGACAGCACGGACCCCACCAACATCTCCATGATGAAGTACGTGGCCAGGACGGTGGGCAAGCTGGCCCACGAGGGGGTGATGTCCCGCAAGACCTGCTTCTCGGAGGAGGACCTGCGGCAGTGCTTCGAGGTGGAGATGAAGACCGAGAGCGAGCTCAACCTCCTGGAGGTCTTCCGCAGCGACGTCTTCCGCTTCTTCCTCACGCCGTGCGTGCAGCCGGGCAAGGAGCACACCTTCGTCTTCACCATCCCCGCCATGCAGGAGTACCTGGCCGCCCTCTACGTGGTGCTGGGCGAGAAGAAGACCCTGGCGCAGAAGGTGGGCAAGGAGCTGTCGGAGCTCATCGGGAAGGTGAGCGAGGACGCCGCCGTGGTTCTGGGCATCGTCTCCAAGGTGCTCCCGCTGCGCTTCTTGCCCGTGCTCTTCAACCTGCTCAAAATCTTCCCCCGCTTCTTCTCGCGGCTGAGCGGCAAGGACCGGGACACGATCGCTCGCACCATGGCGGAGGAGCTCTTCAAAGAGGAGGACTACAACAACGACGACGTCTTGGACCAGATCAACTCCAGCATCCTGGGCGTGGAGGGCCCCATGCGGCACCCCGACGAGGCCCCCGACGACGAGGTCTTCGAGCTCTTCCCCATCTTCATGGGGGGGCTGCTGTCCCGCCGCAACCGCGCCATCCTGGAGCAGCTGGGCTGCTCCATCAAGAACCTGGCGGCCTTCGAGATCGCCGAGGCCATGAAGAAGACCGTCATCAGGAACAGCCGCAAGGGGCTGCCCCCCTCCGAGCTGATGGACTACCTCTTCTTCCTGCACGAGTTCCAGAACGAGCGCTTCACGGCCGAGGCCGTCCGCTCCCTCCGCACCGTCAACCTCTCGTCCGTCAAGCTCACCCCCCTCAAGTGCTCCGTGCTGGCCTCCGTCATGGGCACGGCGTGCCACGAGGTGGACGAGCTCAACCTCACCTCCTGCAACCTGGACGCCGGCAGCTTGAGGACCCTCTTCCCCGTCCTGCTGCGGTGCAAAGTCCTCCAGTGAGTACCTCTTCTGCTCCCCCCCGGGGGGGGAGGGACGACACGGGGTCCGTCGCAGTCCGTTTGTGGCACTGCAGTCTTCCCGTCGCCCAGGGGGTGGCGAGCAGCGCTCGCAGAGATGGACGCGGCTGTGCAGCGGGGCTGGGCACCGCTTCCTGCCCCTGGAGCCTGGGGAGGGCTCAGTGGGGTCCCGCTCCCCCCTGAGACCCTCAGCCCCCCCCCCCCCCCGGCAGGGCTTGGGTCCCCCTCTCCTCCCTCGCTCCTGCCGGCGCTGGCTCCGTCGGCTGACGCTGCCCCCGTGCTGGGGGGGCTGCCGTGTGCTCCTTTGTGGGGAGGAAACCTCGAGGGGGTTTGTCTGAGGAGCCCAGGTGGGGTGGTGATGGGGAGGACGGGGTGAACGCCCCCCACCCCCCCAGCCGGCGTTTCGGCCGTGCCACCCGCCGCGTTTTGCTCTGCACCAGCCTGCAGCTCAACAGCCTGGGCCCCGACGCCTGCGAGGAGCTGCGCGCCCTGCTGCTGCACGACAAGTGCGCCGTGAGCGACCTGCGGTGAGTGCTGCCTCCATCCCCTCCCCAAATTCCCCCCCTCTCCAACCGCCCACCTCGCTCCGGGACCCCCCCACCCCGCTTCCCAGCCTCGGCATCTCCCTGAATCCGTGTCCCCGCAGGCTGTCCAACAACCCGGTGGGCGCGCAGGGGGCACGGCTCCTGGCCGAGGCGCTGGCGGGGAACCGCTCGCTGAGCCGCCTGTCCCTGCTGCACGCCGCGCTGGGGGACCGGGGCGCGGAGGAGATCGCTTGGCGTCTGGCCGACAACCAGCAGCTGCAGGAGCTCAACCTGGGCTACAACGCCCTGACGGACGCGGCTGCCCTGCAGGTGGTGGAGGTGGCCAAGAAGCACGCCACGCTGGACAAAGTGCAGTGAGTCCAGCCTGCCCGCCGGCGGGAGGTGCTCGCCACCCGATGTCCCTCCCGGTGGCGGCGAGCAGGGGTTGGAGCCCCTCTCTGCCCCTGTATCCTGCCCCCCGACATCTCCTCTTCTCCTCCCCACTCACAGTTTGTACTTCAACGACATCAGCGAGGAGGGCAAGCGGGCGCTGCACAGCCTGCGCATGGACCGGGACGGCGTCAGGGCGCTCGTCTTCCTCACGGCGGGCACCGACGTCTCCGACTACTGGTCCAGCATCCTGAACACCGTGCACAGGAACCTGCCCTTCTGGGACCGCGAGCGGGTCCGCCAGCACCTCGCCCTCCTCCTGCAGGACCTGGAGAGCAGCCGGAGGCAGACGGCCAACCCCTGGAGGAAAGCCAAGTTCCTGCGGGTGGAGAGCGAGGTCAAAAGGATGCTGGGGAAGCTCCAGCACGGGACCCTGTGAGCTGCCGGCCGGGCAGGGAGGCTGCAGGGGTGCCTTTGCCCTTATCCCGGGGGGAGATGCCCAGCGGGCGGGTGCTGCTGAGGCTGTCCAAGGCGCTGGGTACGTGGGGCTCAGCCCTGGTCCGCGGGCGAGGCTGAAAATGTGGGAGAACCGCCCGGAGCCCAGGAACAAACAGGACTTGTTCTGCTGGGCTTGGAGAGCCCCGGCCCCTGCCGTGGCATGGGCAGGACTCCGGCTTCCTTGTGAAATCCTCGGTGGCATTAAAGCGCTCCGCTTTGTTTCCTGGTCTCGCTCTTCCCCGCCGCCGTGGGCCGCCCCTGGGGGGCGGCTGGAAGCTGGGACGCCCCGGGAGCTGTTCCCCGAGCCCCTCGGGGTGCTTGGTCCTGGCTCCCGGCCCTGCTGGGCGAGGGCCAGAGGTGCCCCAGGGCTGGGAGGGCAGGGGAGACATCGGGGCTGTTTAACCATTAAACCTGGGGCGTCTTGGGAGAGGCGGGGACGCTGGCTTCGCTGCCACTTCACCCTGTACCTTGATCCCCCTCGCACTCGCTGCAGCCATGAAGCAAATGAAAGGTAAGTGCCGGGGCAGCGGGGCTTCATCCCACGCAGACCCTGCCCCACGTGCACGTCCCAGGCTCTGCGGGGCAGCGTCAGAGCCCGGGGAGGCCCCAGGAAGGAGCTGCAGGCAGCCAGGAAAACGCAGCTGGGCTTTGGGTGGGGGGCTTGGCAGGAATCCCCTCTGCGGGGCATCGGGGGCTCCTCGTGCTGGGAGAGGCGGGGAGGTTTTCTTTTGGGGAGGTGTGCGGGGGGAGCTTCCCATCAGTCCTGGGGGTCTCCTTGCCTTCCTTACCCCCACCCAAAAGTCCTGGGGGGGCCGCACAGCCTCTGCAAACCCCTGCACGGGCGAGCCCCGAGTGCTGCGGGTCTGCCCCCAGCTCACTGCCTCCTGCGCTCACCTCTCCTCCTCTCCCCCCTGCAGGGCTCGAGGGCGACAAGACGTCCATCATGTAAGTGCTGAGCTCCCCCCTAACGGGGCTGTGCGGAGGCGGTGCGGGAGGTGCTTCCTGGTGCTGGGAAGGTTTTTCCCTGAGCTGTCAGCTTGGGAGAGACGGGGGGGGGGGAAGCCCCAAAGGGACGTCCCCTCCTGGTGTGCCCCCACGGCCGCTGGAGCTGTGGTCCCAGCAGGCTCCCGTGGTGGCAGGGCTGGAGAGGGCAGGGGAAGGCGACCGCTGAGGTGGCCTCTCCCACCCTTTGTCGTTACAGAAAATTTGAATTTAACCCCAAAGATGGGATCGACAACCCTGCCTTGTCGCTGGCTGAGGACACGGGTAAATATCCCCCTTCTCCTGCGGGTTCCCCCATCGGCGGGGGGGGCGGGCACCTAGGGGCACCCCAGGACGTGTGGCCGAGGGGACCGGAGACCCCATGGCTACGGGGAGCGGGGGGTCCCCGTCCCACGGAGCATCCCTGCAGCCCCTGCTCACGGTCCGTGCCCCCTCGCAGATGGCGAGGCCGCGGGGGAGCCCCGCTTCTACCTCCTGAGCAAGGGCAGCGCGGAGACCTTCGGCTTCTGCCTCCACGAGGAGCTGGGCAGCCAGGGCCACGTCGTCCGGCAGGTGGAGCTGGGGGGGCTGGCCCAGCGCAGGGGGCTGCGGGACGGGGACCGGCTCCTCCAGGTCAACGGGCACTTCGTGGACCACCTGGACCACCAGCGGGTAAGCCCTGAGCATCCCCGGGGCAGGGGGGGGTCCCTGCCGGAGAGGTCCCGTTCTCCGGGGTGAAATCCTGTCCCCGTCCAGGTGGTGCAGAAGATCAAGGCCAGCGGGAACCAGGTGCTGCTGGCGGTGCTGGACGGCGATTCCTACAAAGCGGCCAAAGCCCTGGGCAGGGACCTGGCCCAGCTGCTGCCCGCTGACGTCCGCCCGCGCCTCTGCCACGTCAAGAGGGACAAAAGCGGCTTCGGCTTCAGCGTGTCGGGGCCGGAAGGTAGGGGACGGGGACAGGGATGGGGACAGAAACCTGCCCGTGGCATCGCCCCGCTCGCTCCATCCCGCTCCTTCCCCTCGCGCAGGCACCAAGGGCACGTTCCAGCTCTCGGTGCGGCAGGACGGCCCGGCAGACAGGGCAGGGGTCCCGACGGGCTCCTGGCTCCTGGAGCTGAACGGGGCCAGCGTGAGGAGCTGCTCGCGCTCCCAGCTCACCCGGAAGGTGTGTGTTGAACTCCCAGCGTGGGCACGGGGCTGGGGCCGGCCGTGGCGCTGAGCGTGCCGTGGCGCTGAGCGTGCCGTGGTTCTCCTCCAGCTGAAGCAGAGCGGCAGCAGGATGACGCTGCTGGTGGCGTCCAGCGCCGTGGAGGAGTTTTACCGCCTGCGGGGGCTGCAGGTGCCGGCCGCCTCGGCAGACACCTCCTGGCTGCCCTACAAAGCTCGCGAGCTGCACATGGTGAAGGGCCCGGCTGGCTACGGGTTCCTGCTCAAGGAGGACGACTACGGCGCCGGGGCTATAGGTGAGGGGACAACCGAGCGAGCCCCGTGCCTGTTCCGGGGGCTGCTCCCAGCTGTATTTGGGGTCCAGCGGTGTCAGGCTCCGTGAGCGTCTTCCCTCCCCTGTCCCCGCCGCGGCAGGCCAGTTCCTGTGGGAGGTGGACGCCGGGCTGCCGGCCGAGCGGGCGGGGATGAAGGAAGGGGACCGCGTCCTGGCGGTGAACGGCGAGAGCATCGAGGGGCTGGACCACCAGCAGACGGTGCTCAGGATCCGCGCCCACGAGGACTGGGTGACGCTGCTGGTCATCGACCCCGCTAGCGACGAGTTCTTCCGCTCGGTACGGGTCGGGGACCCTGCGCAGGAGGGCCCTGGGGTGGATCTCAGCCCCAAACCTGCGTGGGGAGGTCCCTCCAGGGCTCCTGGCTTGCCGTGGAGCTCCACGAGCCGCACAACTAACCCGTGGGGCTCCTCCAGATGGGGCTGTCCCCTCTGCTGTTCCTCGAGGACGGCGACCCTGCCTCGGGCTCCTGCACGCCCTCCCTGCCCTCTCCCCACGGCTCCCCCGGGCTCTGCCACGTTGACGTGGGACCAAAGGGACCCGGCTCCTGGCTGGTGGCTGCTGCCAACAGCATAACCATCACCCAGGTAACTGCTCCGAGGCTGGCATCAGCCTGCCCTGGTCCTTCCCTGGCACCGTGGGGCTGGTTGGGAAGGGGCTGCGTGGCCCCTTGGCCGCAGGGGACGAACAGAAAGCTCCCCCAAACCCACCCGTGGAGTGTGTCGGGGGGTGGACGTGTGCTGCCCTCTTTGTGTCCCCGCTGTGTCCCCGCAGAGCCCGTGCAAGGAGGACCAGAGGCGGCTGCACGAGGCGTTCTAGGGGCCCCCACCGTGACCCCACCAGGTCCAGCCTGCTGCTGCCCCCGGTTCCGGCTCCCCGGAGAGCAGAGGAGCTGCTCGGGATGCCCAACGCTGCGCCTCTGCGCCTGGGATGGGGCTGCCAGCACCTCGCACCTCGCATGGACTCGCCTCCGCTGCCCGAGGCTGGCCCCAGGCTTTTATTAGTGGCGGCCTGAAGGCAGAGCTGCGCCTTTGCCGGCCCCGATGCCTCCAGGAGTGTTTAGGGACGCGGCACTCGAGCCCTCGCCCAGCTCCAGGCTCTGGGATTGCTCCCAGGAGAGCCGAGGTACTGCCCTTCACGCCATGACCCGGGGCCATGGGGAGCCTGGAGCTCGGCTCAGCCCAGGGCTGGCCCTCGGGCGAAGGGGAGAAAGAGCAGCGGAGGCCCCGGGGCACTGGAGGAACCCCCCAGCTCTGAGCCGGGCTCGGGTCTGGCCCCGCACGGACATCTCCTCGTGCTCCCTGCGAACTCTGGGTGGGATCTGCCCCCACCCCGGCACTGTTCCTGCGTCACCCCTTTGGGGTGGGATTAAAGGACACGAACCCACTCCGCCGTTCGCGTGGGTGGTGTAACGGAGGCTCTGGGGCTCAGGACCCGTCGCCCAGCCGGGGCGGTGGTGGCCGTGGAGCTGGGAGGCCCTCCATGTGCTGATGACCCCCTCCGGGGGGGGGGTCCCCAGGGTGCTACATCTCCAGGGGGTTGAGGCCAAACTCCTGCAGGCGCTGCTTGTGCTGCAGCGCCGTGGCCGTGTCCTGCTCCTCCCAGTGCTGCCCGGCCTCTGCCAGCTTGGCCAGCACCAGGTCCAGGCTGGCCTAGGGGGGAGAAAGGACAGTGAGAGGGGGGAAATGTGCTGCCAGGGGGACCCCCCCCCCAAAAAAAAAAAGTCCCCACTCACGTGGAGGATCTGCTCGTACTCCCTCTGCATGGCGCTCATCCTGCCCTGCAGCCGGGCGATGGTCCTGTCCCGCTCTGCCAGGGCCTTGGTGGCAGCCTCGTGGCTCTGCCGGCTCTCCTGGAGCCTGGTGGCTGCGGGGTTGGGGACAGGGGACACTGAGCAGGGGGGCACGGGAGGCTGGCACTGCAGGAATGGTGTGTGGCACAGCCCCAGCGTGATCTGTCCCTGCTCCTGGGGTGGCACGGGGTTTGGGGACGGGGTGGGATCACCCCCTCCCCTCTGCAGGCAGCGCCTCCCAGGCTCGGGGATGCGCTGGGAGCAGGGTCAGGCTTTGCCTTCAGCTCCTGCTGTGCAGCCAGCACAGGGCGAATGGCTCCCGTCTCCCTTTTCTCCCCCCCCCAAAATGTGCTTTGCTGCTCTGGAAAGAACCCGTCCCCATCCCATCAGCAAGGGGGGAGCGTGCCGGGGCCGTACCGAGCTGCTCCTGCAGGCTGTTCACCTTCGTCTCCAGGCGCTGGCTGTGTGCTGCCGCCTGCCTCTGCAGCTCCTGGTACTGCCGGCTCATTTCTGGGAGCCACGGAGAGAAGGGGACGATAGGAGGGACAGCAGGCGGTGCCCGAGAACCCAGCCCCTGTGGCCGGCGGGGGCTCCAGCAAGGTGGGAGTCGAGGATTTCCCTTGCAGGCTGGGGCAGTGGCCGTGCCCCCTCTCCGTGTCCAGCCGGGGAGGAGGGAGCCCCGTGGGGGAAACGCTCAGCCTCTCCGCCGAGCGTGGGAGAGCGAAAACGAGCACGGAGTTTTGCATGTGGCGAAGACCGCAAACCTCTGGCTGAGGTTTCCTCTGCTCAAATCGGCTCCTTCTCGAGCGCTAAAGGAAGCGGCACGGCCGTGGCTTCTGCAGCCAGGGGAGTCTCCCCTGTGCTCCGCTCTGCAGCTGGGTTGCGCGGCCGGAGCCTCTGCAGGCCGATGGCAGGGGTGGGAGCAGGGCTGGCCAGCACCAGGGGCTGGGCAAAATGGGCCGAAGGGAGAGGTGGGGTAAGCTTGGTGGCGTCCCAAGGTGTGGGTCCCTGCGTGTGCCCCCTCCTGCCTCTCCCTCACCTTTGTGCATGTCTCTCTTGTCGTCCCGTGCCTGCTCCAGCGCCTGCTCCAGCTCCCGCAGCCTCATCCGGAGCCCCTCGCTGTCTGCCCTCGCCCACGGGGCCGTGTCCCTCCAGCGAGCTGCGAGGGAGACACGGGGCTGCTGTGGGGTCTGTGTGCCCACCGGGGGGTGACCCACGGGGATCCGGCCCTTGGAGCAGCCACGGAGCACCGTGCAGTTACGGGGAGCCGTGGGGCTCTGTGTACTGGGTGCCCTGCTCAGTGCCATGTCCAGCACCCAGATTTTCCTTCCCTTTCTCTGCTCCCAAGCTTGCCCCAGCCCCTGGCTCCTCCAGACCTTACCCGGGTGCTCTCCCAGGCTGTCAGGATCCGGTGCCGCTCTCCTGGACGTCGCTTCAGCTTGGCTTTCTGCAGCCGGAGGGGAGAATGAAGAGAGGGAGTGAGGAGCAGCCCGGCGGTGGGGCTTCCCCCGGGACACCGAGGGCTCGCACGTGGCTCAGGTGGCCCAGGGGCAGCCTGCCTCGGGATGCTCGCCCCGGGAAAGCTTGGCTGGGACACACCTCCAGCTGAAAGGCTGGCGCCAGGGCTGCGTTTGTGCAGACAGAGTCAGGGTGTAGCCGGTTTTACTTGAAGTGGCTTCCCTGGAGAGATGCACGCTCATGCGGGACCGAGGGCTGACATCTCACGGAGCAGACGAGGCAGCAGCCAGGGTCCTTGGCGCACAGAGCTTTGGGGACCCTTCCCAAACTCCAGACTTTGGGGACCCTTCCCAAACCCCAGACTCACCTGCTGCACTTCTCTTTTTCTGCTGCTTCGCTCCTCGTTTCCCCTTCCCTTTGCTCTTTGGAGGCATCCTCTGGCAAAGCCGGCCCGGGGTCCCTGAAGGCGCAGCAGCTGCCTTTGAAGCCGAGCCCTGCTGTTGTAGCAACTGTGTCCGCAGCGAGGGCCGGTTGTCGCCTGGCCCCACGCCTGCCCCCGCCTCGCAGCAGCCGAGCATTTCCCTCCCGTGACACAGGCGTGGGCCACACGCACCCAGAGCAGCGCCGGGGTGGTCCGAGGCCGTCCCCGCTCCCGGCACCGAGCCGGTTGGGTTTGGCCGCGGCTCCCAGCGGCTCAGCTGGACCCCATCCCAAATTCAGCCCCCAGCCCTGGTCCCACAGCAGCCTGGTGGCTCCGTGGGGATGGGGCAGGGAGGGCGACGCTCCCAGGTCGCAGCCCGAGGCGAGCCCAGCGCCTTCCTCCCTTCCTGCCCTGGCTCTCCCCTCCGGCACACCCCGCTGCTCGCTGCCCCGAGCTCTGCCCTGGGGACCACGGCTGGATTTTGACCCTCTTTATAAAAGAGAAGGAAGGAAGGGAGGGGATTTCAGGCTGTTGTTTCTGCTCGGGACACGATTAACCCCAAACAGCTAGGAGTGTGTAGGTGCTTTCTTCCGCAGGATGCAGACCTCGCTGCGTGGGCAGGAGCTGGTGGCTCTGGGCGAGGACACTGCATCCCCTGCTGCTGCCAGGGCAGTCCCAAAGGGTGCCCAGCTCCTCCTTCCGCAGGGAGGAGACGGTCCCCAAGGAAAGCAACCTTTGCTTGAGGTCCTGCACGTAAACACAGCCGCGACTCGGCGTGAATCATGCCCGGAGAAGCAGATAGGCAGGAGCGCAACTGCTCGAGCACGCTCCCTGATCTCTTTGGATTGGGGCCACGGCGATTTTTATGCTTGGCTCCACTAAGCCGGTGTAACCCTCCCCAGCCCTCTCCCCAGGTACTTGTGGTATCCTGGAGCTGGCCAGGGCACCCTCCGGTGGTCAATCCGGCTTGACTATTAGCCAGAAGCCATTAGCATCTAATGGGAAAAGCCTCAGGAACACGGCCTCAATAAATGTTGACATATTTGAGGTCAATCTAATCCTTAGGAAAATTTGCCCAGGTAATTAAAGCCAGACAAGGAGCTGCCTGTCCCAGGAATATTTACCAAGTTCTACCAAAGGCTGTAAAATCGAGACGGGGAGTTTTAGAAGCGATTTACAGAGGGCTCCTTCGCTGCCTCCGGTGCTGGATGCTGCCGTCCTGCTCACCCGATGCCGCAGCTCCATGAGACGCTGCGGGAGCTCATCACGAGCCAGCAGCAGACGGACAGCCCCGGTCCTGGGCGGAATTGGGGAGGAAAGAAGCTGCCGAAGCCCGCGTGGCGTGGGGCAGCCCGGTGGCACAAGGAGGACGGTGCTCGGCGTGTGTGCACATCCAGGGCTGGGGTGGGAGGAGAGGGACAGCGCGGACGGCCTGAGCCCAGAGCCCCGCGGCCACGGCAGGGGCTGAGCAGCACCAGCAGAGCGTGGCACGTCCACGGGATGTGCCAGGACAGTGTTTTTTTTTTTGTTTTTTTTTCTTTTTTTTGGGTGGTTTTCACACCCAGCGCCCCTGGGGGGTCCCTGGGAGCAGCGGGGGTGCAGAGCAGCGAGCTCGGCCATGGGGTTTGCTCCAGCCTGCAGCCCCTGTCTCTGGGTGCTTGTGCTGGACACACGACACCGGCCAAACCACAGCGTGTGCTGTTTCTGCGTCTTCTTTCCCCTTTTCTTCCCCTTGTTTGTCCCAGCCCCGGTTGTTTCCCGCAAAAGCAGCGCTCTGCCCGGGAAAAGGGCGGCCGCAAAGCGGATCCGAAGACGGCTTCCGAGGGGCTGCTGTCAGCTCAGCGGTGGTCTCACGGCCTCCCCTCCCCGCTCCCACCCCGGGACACCCCCTGAGGCGAGGAGGGGGCTGCGGGAAGAGCTTTTCTCGTCGCCCTTGGACCGGGAGCACAACATGGCTGGGTGGGGTGCGAGGGGTGACTGCGGGGTGAGGAGCACGGCCCGCGGCAGCTCCTGCCGCAACACGGCCGCCCGCTTCCC
>NC_048916.1:5148426-5187520 GCF_011077185.1 Oxyura jamaicensis | reverse complement strand
GGGGGGGGTGGGAGGGTATTTGGGGGGGTATTTTGGGGAAGGGGGGGGAATGGGGTCGCTGGGGCCGTGGGCAGTAATGCTGGGGGGGGTTGGGGAGGGTTTGGGGTGGGGAGGTAGGTTTTTGGGGGGGATGGGGTAAGGAGGGGGCAGGTTTTGGGGTGGGGAGGAGGTTGCGGGGTCGGGGGATAAGGAAGGGAGAGGTTTGGGGGATGGGTGCGGGGGAGCTGGGAGGTTTGGGGGGAGGGGGGAGGTTTGGGGGTGGTGGTTGAGGAGGGTTTTTTGGGGGGGCGGGGGGAAGGAGGGAGGTGTTTTGGGGTGGGGGGTCACCCTGTGATGCTCCCATGGGCAGAGGCAGGCTGTCGGCAGGCCCTGGGGGGCTGCAGGTGAATTTGGGGGTACCCTGGGGGGGTCCCAGCCTGCTCCTGGTGGGCAGCCTGGGAGCCTGCTTTGGGGCAACGCAGAGCTTTGTCCCCTGAGCCCCCAGGGCCGTGTGGCTGGGGTCGGGCTCAGCACAGCTCCTTCCCCTTAATAAACCCCAAAAGTCTCGCTGGAAGCCCCAGGTGCAGCCGTGCGAGGAGAAGGAGCCGTGGAACTGGGGGCCATCTGCCTGCCCTCCCCTCCCCTCCTCCGCTTTAAAATGCCAGGAAATGGCTGTTTCAGGGGCAGGACAGCGAAACTCGGGGGCCTGGTGGTGGGAAGAGATGGCCCTTGGCTTAGTGGCCTGATGGCCCTTGGCTTAGTGGCCTGGTGAAGGGCTTTGTTTTAGGAAATCCCGGCGAGGGGTTGGTTTCTCCGGGATCCTGACGTTATATTTATGGAGTGACCCGGTGAATGAGCAGAGGTACCCAGAAAGGAGCAGAAATTTAAAAGCCTTCTGACGTGTTTTTCCTAGGATTTGGACTGATCTTCCAGTGCTGTCACCGCTCAGCCCCGAGATCTGAGGCTGGGCTTGACGTGCCGGGGAGCGCGGTGCGGTTTGTGATGCTGGGCTGGGGGCTGCACAGCCCCTAAAAGCTTAGCCCAAAAGCAGCACCTGAGCTGCAGGCGGTCCCTGGGGGGTGTCGCCTCCCCCCCTTCCCCTCCTGGAGCAGGGCTGGTGGGCATTCCTCATCCCCTTACCCCTCAGGCTCAGGCATCTCAACTTTTCTCTCTTTTCCCCGCATTGTTTATGCATGCAGCGTCTGAAGCTCCTGCAGCAAACGCTAAGGAAGGCAGCGTCGGTGACTTTCTTCAAGGCGTATTAAATGACGTTCGTGCCAAGAAACCGCTTTGTGTTGGCTGGCTCAACAAAAGGCATGGCTCGTAGTTGTGCCCCGCCGTGCTCGTGGTGAGCTTTGATCGCCTCTCCCAGGGAGAGGTGGGGATAAAGCGCGAGGTGTTTTGAGAAGTGCCCGTGGGTGCCTCTTGCACGCGCCCAGGGCGAGCACGAGGGCTAACGTGGGGCGGGTGGCTTGGAGATGAGCTCAGGAACGCGTTGCTCTTGGAAATAAGCTCCCAGATGCAACTTGTAGGAGTGCAGATCCTCGTTCCTGCGTGGACGTGATGGACGCGGACGTCAAGCCGTGTTTGACTCCGTCAGCTGGGCCGCTGGGAGCAGACAGCCTGCAAAAAGCTCCGATTCCCTCGGCGTGTCTGGGGGATGCGTCCGCAACGCGTCCGCGTAGCCGGGCCTTGGCTGTCCGCCCTCTGCACCACGAAATCACCGACAGAAAAGCCGAGCCAGGGCAGCGTCGTGTCTGCCGTGGGTCCGAGCAGCCTCTTCCCAATGTGAGCACGCTTCCCAGTTCTGCTCCTCGGGCAGGACCGGCTCTAGGCTTAATTCTTCCCGTCCTAACGAGGATGCCCAGTGTGATCCGAGCAGGGGAGGTGTGACTGTGAGAAGCCTCCCGGATTTCGGTTAGTTTCAGTTGTGTTATGCACACTTAGAGCCACGTCTGGGTCGGAAATGAGTTTAGTAGTGGAGCAAATGGCCGGGCTTTTAGGCGGTGGTTGTGGAAGGAGCGAAGAGAAAGGAAAACGAGCGGAAGCTGTCGGAATTGGGTCGGCTTTCCGGGCCAATTACCTGAAATTACAGGTGCAAATTGGAGGAAACAAATAAACAATAACCAAGGGTGCACGTTTAATGGATGATGCTTGCCTTGCAGACGTGTGCTGCCTCTGTGCACGTTCAGGACCTGGTTCGTTAGTCTGCACAATTAGCTGGTGTCAAAGTGCTTGTGCCTCTCCGGCTTAGGATGTGCCTCCTGAATTTCCTCTGCAAGCTGATTCTTGTCCAGATGCTCCTCAGGATCTTCTCCCTAAGCTGCCTGAGGTGTTCCTGCCCTTCAGACCCCCGAAGCTCAGCTTCCTTCTGGGCTTGAACCTGGTAGCGTACAGCTTGGTTCAGCTGCTCTTGGGCTGTTGTTATCGCGCTCGCTCATCTTATCGCTGTCTTGAGCAAACGAAGCGGTGCGTGGTGTCAGCAAACCCACGAGGTACCGGCTGCTGAAACCAGTTCGTGTTTTCTTTTTAGGGGAAGGGCTGAAGCTGCGAATCAGCTCTTGCAAACGCAACCCCGACAGCGGGTGCTGCCGACCACCGGTGGTTGGGGCACGGCTGGCGGTCACAAAACACCCCGGGGTGAGGTACGGGGGGTGCCGCGGCCTGTGGAGGGCGTGCAGAGAGACGTGGAGGAGGAAGAGGAGCTGGTAGAGAACCGAGCCTCTCTGAGCACAGCCTGGTGTTGCTCCGTTTCTAGGACGGATGCAGAGAGGTGCCACTGTAGGTCACTTCGGCTGCAGTAGGAGGAGGTGAAACACCAGTTCAGCAGGAGATGGGCAAGTCTGGGTGGGTTCCCTTCTCCTGGTGGCTCGAGACGAGATGGGAGTTCCAGAGAACTTGGTTATCGAGCTGTGCAGGGAAGAAACGTAGCTTTTCCGAACTGTGGGGAAATGGGGAAAATAAGGAAGCGGAGTTGGTTTCATTATTTTCTATTCTTCACTTGGAAAAATGAAAAATTGTTGAAGGCAGGTTTAGGTTCTTACCAGGTCTCCTTCTTAGAGTCTTCTTGCGAAACTTGAGGAGCTTTGGAAGCGCTTCTGGTGTCTCTAAAAACCCCGAAGTCTCCATAGAAGCCTTGTTCCTGAGAGCACAAAGCAGAACCCAGGCCGACTCGGATGAGCTGAGGCAGCTTAAAGCCACGGGTTGCTTGTGCTTGCTGCTGTCACACCTACCGAAACATGTGCTGGCTGCTCCGTTTCCTTCCCCATTGCCGTTCCCGGGGCTGGGGACGTTTTTTGGGACGCTGTCACCCTGCTGGGCGACTTGGTAAATCGAGAAGCCCGTTTGATAATAAAATCAAAGCTGCTCCGGCCCTGCTGCGAGCTATTTTAGGTACCCTCGCAAGGCACGGCTTGTGAAATGTTTGGTAGAGGCTTTGAGAGGTTTGCAGGACTTCTCCTGCGAGGAAACTTTCCAAATTGCTCCCCAGTTGGGCCCGTTGCTGACTTACGGGGTCTGCCTCTGCAGCTGGGGGCAGCAGCCAGCCCCGGTTCTGTTACAGAGCCTGAGAGCAGGACTTGCATGCTCGTTTAACGGGGCTTCCTCATCCCGACCGTTCTGAAGTCTTCAAACCCACCGTGGAATAAACAGCCGCGGTGGAAGAAGTGATTTCGCTCTCCGGCTGCGCCTGAGGAGCGCGGTTGGGATCTGTCTGCCCTGGGTAGGGACACCGGCTTCATGCGGGGGGCGGGCGCGTTGCTGTGGTTGGCTCTGCGATGTCCACAGGCTCCGAGGAAGCAGCGATGGAGGCACCAAAATCCCTCGGATAAGTCACGGCGTGACCACCCGTCTCCTGGTCGGGACTTGGAACGCACGTCCGCCTCCTCCGAGGGCAGGGACCCTCTGCTAGATGTGCTCCCGTCTGTTTGTGGGGAGGCTTTTCCAGGCGAGGACTTCCCAAGAGGGCGGTCAGATCTGCTCGATTTCTAGCAGCCCGGTGCCCTTCCCTTCTCCATCCCCTCTCCACAGGGGCACTGCTCGGAGTCAGATGCCGCTTAACCCCCCGAGGCTGCCTTTTGCACGTACCCCAAAGGACAGAGTGAAGTGCTGAACTTCTCCTTTTGGAATAAATGACTTCATTTTCCAACACCCCTCAGGTTTTTAAGGGAAGTGGGTGTTGAAGCGTGCCTTGTAGGGAACCATTCGGCTCCTCGTGAAGGTCTCCCGGGACTTGGTGGCCGTGGCACGCTGCACGAGGACCGCCGTGTTCGACACCCGTGGTGCCCTTGTGCCTGCAAACCTCGTTAGTTTAGACCTCGTTTGTGTGCTTTGGTGTTAAGCTGCCAGATAACGTGAACCTGAGGTAACAACGTGTGTTTTGTACCAGCCTGATGGAAATGGCAGAAGGGTTTCTGTGCTTCTGACAACCGACAGTGCGCCACTAATTTTATTAATTGCCGCTGTGCCATCACCTCTCCCTGTCTTTCATGGTAGGTAACAGAAAATTTTGGCAATGCAGGAAGGTGAAGAGGCTTCTTCTACCCTCCCAAGTCACAAACTTACTGTCCCGAGCTGTTGGTGTGTCCATTAAGGACCTGTGCTGAGTTCAGCTTGGGTCTCGATTTGCTTGTGAGGTCTGAACAGCAGTATTCTCCTTGTTACTTAAAAATGAAGTTATTCTGTCAGTGAACCTCAAAATTCTCTTTAGATGGCGAAACTCTGGGTTGACGTATTCAGGTTCTTTGAAAATGTGATCTGACTGCCTTAAAAAAAGGAGAACCTGGGGCTGGGAAGGAAGAGACGTTAGATATTTAGCTGTGGGCCAAGCAGAAGGCAGGGTATGGTCGTGTAATAGCCCTGTAACTGAATTACCAGTACCAGGAGAGCTGTGAACATGCTATGCTTAAAAAACCAGCAGGAGTTATTGCGGAGAATTCCATTTTTCTATGAGCCTTGTCCACCTGAGGTTGTTGACTTGTCTGATTGATGCCAGGCTGATGCGTTAGTGGGAACACGGGTTCTCCTGAGCTAAATTCTTACCAAGCTTTCCCCTACCACGTCCATCGTGCTACGGCGTCCTCATTCTTGCCCAGATTTCCTTTGCCTCCATCCTTCCTTGAGGGCCGTCATTATCCCTGAAAAGCTGTTGTTCCCCGTAGTCCTTGTGCTATTGAAGGGCAAGGAGATTCCTCGCGCGCTGTTACCTTCAAGAAACTTGTGGCGTGCTGCCCTACCTGCAGGGGAACCTCGCTGTGCGGGTGCGTTTCCCTTGAAATTAGGGTTAGGGGAAGGAAGTTGCTTTTGTAGACGAAGTTGGGGCAGCCGGAGAGGTGAAATTCTGCCTGTGGACGTGCTCCGAGCCTGGGGCAGCAAGTCCAGGCGCACCGGTGGCAAGCTACGTCCTTGCCAGCGCAATGCCGATCCACTCAATTTCCTTGAATTTGTGTTTTAAGAGGAAGGTGGGGTGAAAAGCAGCCTCACGACGCGGGGCTATATGGAGCTGGGGGCTTTGCTCTGTGGATTTTATGGTGGCCGGGTTCCCAAGCAAACGCGGCGTGTTGGGGGCGAAGGTTGGGGCGTTTTGCGTTGGGAAGTAACCCCGAGCTGTCTTCCAGCGGCCGATCGCTGCTTGCTTTCTGAGTGTTACAAATGAGTGTTCTGGATTAACCGCAGGTGGTGCGTTTGTGCCAGAACCCGAAGCTGGCGCTGAAGAACAGCCCGCCCTACATCCTCGACCTGCTGCCTGACACCTACCAGCACCTCCGGACCATCCTGTCGCGCTACGAGGGGAAGATGGAGACCTTGGGAGAGAACGAGTATTTCCGGGTGTTCATGGAGAACCTGATGAAGAAAACCAAGCAGACCATCAGCCTCTTCAAGGAAGGGAAGGAGCGCATGTACGAGGAGAACTCTCAACCTAGGTAACGGGGACGTGGTTTTCAAATATCCGTGGTGTGAATGCGCTTCAGGGAGCCAGGGCTTGAAGGTCTGCTGAATGGCATGTTGCCTGCACGTCAGAGCAGACTTGGAACAAATTTAAGGCTGAGTGTGGAGTTTGAAGTAAAATATGCTTGGCTACGTCGAAATCAGAGTGTGGAGGAAGTGATCAGGGCCTGCGTAGCCTCAGCTGTTGTCTGGTTCAGGTATGCTGGGTTAATGTGAACAACCAAGCGTGCTGTGCGAAGGCTGTGCACTTATTTTCATTCTCACATAGAGAATCTCTTATGAGAGAGGATGATAAGGTTCAGAATAACCTTTCTGGCCATTTTAGGAGAATACATTTGTTATATGTTGCAAAGAAACATCTTTAGGCTTTGTTGGGATTTTTCCTTTCTCTAGAAACTGTTTCCAAGGGAGGGGGGAGGAAGTAAAACAACCTCAGATTGTCAATAAGACATTGCACCAAAACCCCCAAACCTTCATACGTTAAAAACTTGCTGTTTAAGGTAGATCAGGGCACGAATGCGTTTTTCTGGTGGTGTTCCGAAGTCAGATCTTAAAGGTGAACAGTGCTTACTGCAAAGGGTAGGTGGAGAAGGAGACTGCAACTGTACCTGGAAAGAAGCTTCACTTGGTTCAAAACAGCGTGAATTGGATGAGCACTGCACTCAGAAAGCTGATGCTTTCCTTCAGCTTTAAGGAAAGGAAGGCTTGGGTGACTTCAGAGAAGGCAAAAGCTCTGGGAAACGCCGATGCAACGTGTTTGCCGAACTCTTGGCAGCCGGCTGTAATGGACACAGATACAAAGCATGCGCTTGTAATTTTAAACTCATTGCAGGATTTTGCAGTAGGCATCGGATTAAAAAAAAAAAACAGTAGAAGAAAGTGAAAACAACCCAGTAGCTGAACATAATTGCCCTGGGGAGAATGTGGTTAACGCCCTGGCAACTACTTGCTTGAATTACTTTGGGGGGGTGGGGGGGAGAGAAAAAAGAAGTGCTGGCACATGTTTCTGGTATAGCGTTGAACTCCCTGTAGCTTGTTCCATAATGCTGAACTCCAGCAGCCCGTGATGGTGGGTGTGGAAGTCATTGTTAATGCTGCCTTGTTTCTGACTGCCACTGTTCAGGGATGAATCAAGAAATATATATATGTCTCTGCATTGTTGCTTAGCGTCGCTTTGTGAGATCTGACTTCCTCTTAGTTTGTTTGAGGCAGGGTTTGGGAGTGTAAATACAGCACTTTGTGCGGTATCTGGGTGTCTTTTAAAAGAAGCTGAGCTCTCTGTATGAGGCCTTCAGGAACTAGGTTTGGCGTAATGTGCAAACTCAAGAGTGAGGCGTGTGTTAGGCGGGTGTTTCTTTTTCCCCTTTTGGGGGGAATGTGGTTTCTGTAGACACAACTGGCTCCTCACGCGTTTGTTGCAAGTTTGGGTGAGTCTGGGGGCGATGGTGCGAGGTGGAATTTTCATCAAGTATTATAGAAGGTCATGGATATAACAAGTACGGGGGAAGACTTCGTTAGCCTGCCATGTCTTGGGGATGAGGCAATACTTAGAAAATTGTGGAGGGGTTTTGTGCTTTCACTCAGATCCAAGTGAGCTACAGTATGAAAAGCACTTTTTTTACTGTGAATGAATTGATTAAACCAATTAAAATCGATCTCTGGGTCTTCTGCTGGAACTGGTCATTCTATTGGATTGTCCTTTGAGATAATGACAGCACAGATTATCGCTTAAGACGATGATTTCACAGTGCAACAGGTTGTTCCCGAAATATTTTAAGGAGCATTTATCACTTAGGATTTGTATATTACAAGGGAGCAATACGGGTGATGTTGTTTTCTGGAACATTGACTATTGCCTCCAGAAGTAGGTGAAGAGGGTATATGAAACCCTTGTCTGTGAGCTTTGTTCTGGTTAGCTGTGTGTGTTGTGATAGTAAATAAGGGACATCTGATGAGCAACTGATAGATAGCCGTGTCAGTAAGTCCAACATCTCACCCCCTGTCCCTTCTTATTTCAGAGAGAAGCAAGGAGCAATATTTCTGAAGAGTTAAATCACCCTGGGAAAACTCCTTTTCCAGTTTGTAGTCAAACTAATTGAAAAAAGGAGGGTGGGGATCCGAATCAATGAGCTTAAACAGGCTTCCAGTAGAGGATGCATGCTGACAGAGGTGACGGGGGGCTTTCGGGAATTTCTGACTGTACTGTTTGTGAATAAACAGCTTACCAGGGAAGCAACTGTGGTGAGACTTACCAACATAAGCATGAAATCAGAATCACATCCCAGCTAGCCTTGTTCCATCTTCCTTTGCTTTTTGCTCAGCCCAGGAATTAGCAGCTACTGTTTTGGCACAAAGGGCGAGGCACCCTGCTGCCGGTGCTGGTAATGAGTACGGCAACTTTCTCAATTCTCTAATTTTGTTGTAGGAAAGGAAGAGGTTAGGGTACTCTGTGCATATGAATCATAGGCTGATTCAAGAGAGACCTCTGCACCAAGGATGAGACTGCTGCTTCAGCTAGGAATCCGATAATTACAGCGCTTCCAGCATCAGGCTGCTTGCTTGTGTGGGCTTCTGGAACCTGGTGACTTGAAGTGCTATTCACTTGGTTCTGCTTAAATTGAGTTACCAGAAATTTTGCTATAAATGCACCTTGAGATTTAAAATGATTGCCATGAAGTGAATAACTTGACAGGTTTTCTCACCTTGTTAGGGGTTGAAGGAAAACTTTTTTTTTTTTGGTTTGTAAGAATGAATGGGTTCAAATACCCAAAGCGTGGGAGAAACTTTCTGGAAGAGTGTCAGCAGCCTGCAGAGCAAACAAATATAACTTGAATCTGGTATTCATTGGAAATATACTCATGGCAGTGTGTGTGTGTGCTGATGTGTATATAAAAAAGCTGGTTTGCTCTTGATCTTATGCAAGCTTACTGCTAATGTTAGTCTGCAGTGTTTTGAAAACATGCCTGTAAAAATCTAATTTGGTGTACTGAATAATCGTTTTTTCTTGACTTTCTGACATTTTTCCCCGTTGTCCTTGAAGTTTCTGTCTTCCTGTCTTCCAGATTTAGCATTCAGTTTGTTTCCTGTTGTGTATGCCGTTGTTTTCCTCCCCCAGAGGTCTCTTGCTGTAAAGAAAATGCACTATTTTGACGTTTGCATAACTAGTGTGCAAGCTGTGCAGGTGTTTGCTGCTAGCAAGCACACCAGCGTTAAAAATGAGTGAAGTCTCCTTAGATTGTAGGATCATTGTCTTGATCACTTGAGCATCGACCTTTTATTTTTAGTATTGCTGCCTCTCTGTGTGCATTTCCTCTTAAACTCCTCAGCGATTCTCCATGGTGGACGAAGGCAGAACTGGAGCACGGCTGCAGAGACCGTGTCCTGGAGCTGCTTGTGCTGCCCTAAGAGCTCGTAATAGCCGCAAGATGCGTGTCATAGTGTCGAGTGTTTCGGTACACTGTGTTGTGTGTGTTCAGGGTAGGCTGTGTGGGAGTATAATATGGATGCTGTTTGGCGTTTGCTTAAGGCAGGCTTAGTTTAAAACCCAGAAGTACAAATAAGATTGCGTTTGCATATTGAACGTTTAAGGGTGGATTTGTAGGGAGCAGGACAGAGGCCTGGATGTGTTACCCTCTGATGCTGAAACTAGAGCAGAGAGGCAGAGGTGCTGAGAGCAGGGCTAGAAGAGGCTCATGTGAGCGCTCGCAGCGCTCACGGATGTGGGTGAGTCTTTGTTCCTTCAATTTTAGCCTTGTTGCAACCATAGGGCTGTTAGAAGTGAATACAGCTCTCCTGTGTAATACCTGAACTGTCACTGGGCTGAAAGCGTCCTCCCGTTGTGGCTAACATCACAGTTAGCACGACTTCCAACGCTATCAGCGCTCGATGGCTTGCTTTCTTTTCCTGGGACTGTAACGGCCGCGCTGGCTCTGCAGCAGCGCGGTTTTGATGTGCAGGCCTTCACCTGAAATTGCCATGAGCTTGCACAAACTCACACTGCGATTTTAGCGAAGGGAACCTGCCCGCTCGTTACATCAGGACGGCTTTACAGATGCTATTCAAATTCTGCTTTAGCCCACTTGCATTTCTATTTAAAAATTAGCACTGTGGAGGGCGCTTCTAAAGCCATGCGTGCGTTTCCTGACTAATTAAGTACATGTGGTAACTTCTTGTTTCTGTTTATAGACCGAGTAGGCAAGCAGATATGATTCAACTTGGTGACTTCCGAGTAGAGCTTTTGTTTGGTGGGGGCTCTGCGTTATTCTTCCGAGCACTGATGGTTTGGGAGCTTGTTTTGGTTGCCCTTGCTGCTGGCAGTGTGCCCTCTAAAACCAGACTGTAGATTTGGGCATCTGGTAAGCCAAACCGGTAACATCGGCAGGGCTTGGCCTTGGAAGCAAGTGGTGTTTCAAGAGTTAAGCATTCTTAATATTCTGCTGTATGTTTGCCAAAAGCCAAAGGTAAGTCATTCAGTAAACAGCAGGTTTTCTTGAGGAGCACAAACATTTCGGAAACTGTTGGCTCGTATTCTTTATGGATTCACAGTGCTGCCTAATGCAGGAGGCACATAAGACTTGTCACTTTAAAATAAATAAAAAGTCACCCAGAGGTGAAGTTTGCAGCCTCTGTAGCTGAAGCAGTGCGGTAAAAGGAATTCTGTAGAGGACAATTAACAGGTCTGTATCCAAAGGAGAAACGTGCCCAAGCTTAGCCCTGAGTAGCTTGCTGTGCTGCCCACGGTGGTAAATGGGACTTCTGTGCCCCCCGAAATACTGTGAATTTCTTGAGTTTTTCAAGAATGGTAACAGAAACTGGTTGAGCATGCAGATCTTTTTCCTGTGATGTTACGGTTCCACTGACTGACAGTGCTGCGGCACTACTCTGACTGTGCCCAACTTGCCTCAACTCTTGACTGCAGTTTAATTTAGAGACCCCGTGGTTGTCCTTTTTTTGTTTCTACTACAGAAAGCTTTTATTTCTCCAGATCTCTTACTTGCAGAGAGGAGCTGTCATTTGCCAGTTTGCCCCACTACATAAATTACTCAGAGCAGCAGCTTTCTTGCAGTTTTGTAAATAGATTATTTATACTTCATGCAGCAGGGCAGAAAAATAGCTTGCTGGAAGTAGCCTGGGAGAGGAATCCTCTGTTCCTTGGGAGAGGATGAATTAGGGTGGAGAACCTCGTTTTCACCACGGAATCAGCTATACTGAGGATGTTAACACAGCCTGTTACGAGGGAAAATTCAGAAGTTATTTTCTAAATAAGGTCAGCCCATTGCGAATGTTTCCACGTGAGAATGCAGTTATGTAAGCGGGAGGGTGGGGGTAGGTGAAAGGCTGAGGAGAAGTAATTACTCAGGATGTAGACTGGATGTTTAGGAAATAGCACAAGATACTTTGCTCGTTCAGCTTGCATGCTTTGGAAAACAAACTGTTAACAAAACGAATGTGTCCGCAGAGGAGAAAATGGGGTTAGGCAGGGGATGTCATAAGCCCTCTCCATGTAACGTGGAAATGCAAACGGTTTTGGGAAGCTAGTCGGTATTTAGCTGTTGTCTTTCTGACAACAGTCTCAAAGGAATGCTGGCTCAGCAGGATTTCGTACCCTTCTCTAGCTCCGGTGCAAAGACTTACTAATATCCACAGGAAAAAGCTACCAACACTTAATGCCTACTGGAAATGACCGTGCATATCCCTGAAGGGGAAGGAAATGCATGAAGAATGACTTGGAAAAAAAATACTGGAATTTAAAGAGAAAAAGTTGGAGACACTTGCATTATGCCGTGAACTAGGGAAGCCCTCTGGGGGTGGTTAGTGCTCTGACTGCATATTTTGGAGAGCGCACACACACACTTCTGTCCAAAAAGATGTGACAATGTGAAACTGAAGTGGTGCATGCGAGTCCTCCTTCTGTCACTTCCTTCTAATGCAGCTAGGACTTTTTTTTATAAACAAAGCCCATTAGTGTGAAGTCTACATCTGCATTTAAATTAGAACATCTTAAAGAAAAGAACAAGCTCCAAAGCTGCCCACAAGAAAGGTTTCCTTGCCAGGCTCCCGCATATGAACACTAACTAACTAACTGCTTATTACCCAAGAAGAAATTCATTATCATTTAAATGTTGTTGGAGAGAGGAATGTAAATTATTTCTCTTTAATTTGGCTTTCAATTGCTGGTTTAGGTGATAATTACGGAACTCAGATAAGATTTAGCATAATTGGCTTAAATTCATATTCATTTTAGTTTTCTTTGCATCGAATTGGACCACTATCTGGAAAATCAGTTTATGGGCAAAGGTAACCTTCCAGATTACTGCACAATGAGGAAGTAAACTTCTTATTCCTGTCAGCTTCTTTGCTTTCAGAGCTTATAGAATTGTAGAGTTGTACAGAAGGCTAACTCTGCGGACTTGCTTTTGTGGATGAAAGTACAAGTGCGTTGTTTAGCTGGTAGTAATTATTTTTTAAAGGGTGGATAGATTTCTCGAAGCTGGCAAAAATCTGATTCTGCTTCTTGGCAACTGTGCCGTGTTTCTTGGGTGCTTGGCTTGGGTGCCAAGGGCCAAGATGCCACGTTTTGGGATTCTGTTGATGGGAAGGGGACCGAAGCCATGGCTCTTGGTGCATCATGGTGGGGCCTTCTGCGGTGTGAGCTGCTGGCAGTGCCCGGTCCCCTCTGGCAGCAGGGTTGGGCTGCCCCCGGTACATGTCACCCACAATGTCACTTGCTGCCACCCATGGAGGGGACACCGGGGTTACAACTGTGGAGGTGGCTGCAGCTCTTGGCTGTCTCCAGGCCAGCGCTGCCGTCTGCTGCGGGCCCGGTGGCTGTGGCTCGGAGAGCAGGCCTGCGCTGGAGTTGGCTGTTCGTGCAGGAATATTTGTGCCGTGAAATATCTTGGGTTTGGTGTTTCGACAGGATGTTGGCTGGGGGTGAAATGGTGGAGCTCAGAGGCCTGGCCTCCAAGGAGTCCCAGGCAGCTCTGTGATAACTGAGGCTGCTCTCAGGAGGCCGGAGACCGAATGCAAAGTACAGAGCCTCCCCTGGGCTGAAGATGAGGATTTTGTGCCATGTTCTTCCCTCTGATTGTAGCACATAGCCCCAGAAATATGCACTTTTAACTCCAGTGTGAAGAGCTCAGGTACAGATATATGACCAGGAAGTTGGGCTGTGTAGCCCCCATAATCTGGTGGCTGATACCTGGGTGCGAGGCTGTCCTTTGTCTTGTCGATGCTCAGGGCTCTCTCAAGACCCCACTAATCAGATGTGTTGAGCTCTTTAAAAACCACTAATCAGATCAAAGTATTTTCTTTTAAGTACTTTCTATAATACATAAATCCAGGAAAACATGGATTTTTTTTTACCCTCTCAAGGCTGACAGACATCTAGCTTGTTAAAAATGTAAAAGCGGCGTTTGTGCCTGGAGTAAGAAGTGCAGACCCTTTAAAGACTGGTGCTCCTGGGCAGTCTGCTGTAGTGTGGTGGTCACTGCTCCAGATCATTCGTGGCCACGTGTGACTCCGCCACGGTTTTCTGGTCACTTGTGGCATGCTGTGTGTGCCATCTGAAAGTGACTGGCACGCTCTGCTTGCAGAACTCGGTGTATTTAACTGTCTGTATGTTGGCTGGCAAGTGCCGGGATTCAGAAGACTGTAAGGGAACGTTTTTCATGTATGATTTTTTGTCCTGTATTATTTAATGCACTGAAAAAGGAATTAGCCTCTAGGATTTCTCACTGCTCTGTAGCTAGCTGCAGCTGGTTCTGGTGGGAAAGCAAGAGAGGATGGAAAGACATACTGCATGCAGAGATGCAGAGAGCGCCTTTCAGTAGTCAACTATTGCATTTCTGGCAGTGAATATAACACTTAATTGTGTTTTTTTTTTTTTAAAAAAAAAAGGTGGAGTCTGCCCAGCAGCAGCAGCATGGGCTTGGAGCAGATGCTGAGCAGGTGAGGATCTGAGGTGGAGCTTGCAGGGGCTCCTGACGAGGTTGTGCTGCCATCATGCCTCCTGATGCCTCGAGCCGGGTGCTCTTTTGGGGTACATGGGGTGAGGATACCTCATCCCACAGCCCCTGCGTTCCTGGCCCTGCTGTTTGAGGAGGCGAGGAGCCGTTCTGCAGTCAGCAGCCCCGCGCCGCTCTGTGGGGTGGCTTCTGTTGAGCTAGCAATAGTTAAATGGAATTTCATTCGCTTCCTGTCTTGCACGTTTTGTTGAAAGTAGTTCCGTTGTTGCTATTTTTAAAGCTGATTACTGTGCACAGCGGACTCTGAAGCTGTCTGCGTTATAAAAGTCAGCTTGGGATCACCTCAAGCATTTTGACTCGCTGCTGATGTGAGCAGGCTGGAGTTTCGTGTTAACAAGAAGAGCACACGGGAAGCTTCTTGCTGGTGTGGTTGTAGGATATCAGATCCAGTTGTTCTTTCTGGAGCCAGGTGCAGCCACCTATCTGCTCAAATTGAGGCTAACTGCTAATGTCTGGTGCATAGCTGGTAACATCTGAAAAGCATGTGTTACACGATAACCTCCTGCCTTTGTGGTTTCTGAAACGTGCATTTTACTTGCTGGGGGCTTGTTAAAAAAGCTGATTTTTTTGAACTCAAATATGGAAAGTGGTTGCAGGAAAAAATACCGGCTGTTTGCAGAACCCAAAAGCTGTGTTTTTTTGTTTCAAATGACTAAGTACGGGAGCATATGCCTGCAGTTACCTGGATGGATACTGACCCTGTCTCCTAAATGTCATCTGGTAACCGTGTAATTAATTGCACGGTAACCCCAGAAGTGAGAGGGGAGGAAACTTGTATGTCCTTACTTCTGCTGTCTTGCAGTAGTACTTAGTGGATGGCATTCTGCAATGATGAGCACACGACAGGGGATTAGAAATTCCCTGGCTGTAATTCTGCTTTCCAGCACTGTCTGTCCACGGTTCAGCTGCCTCACCTGTAAAATAAAGTAAATAACCTCCTGTTTTTTTTGCCTCTAGGAGACTAAATATGATCTCATATTGAGAAGAATGTCCAGGTCCTGAAGGAAGTTGTATCCATCAATGGGGTGGTTGATGTGGGATTCACACAGAAGCAAGCATTAATTGCTCCGCTGCTGAAGTAATTATGGTGTGCTCGCAGCTCGGCGTGGGGTGCCACTCGGGCATAAGGCTGTGGTGCCATGAGAACAGTTCTGGATTCTGACTTGCTGGGAAAAAAAAATACAAATTTTCAGCAGCAGCATGGGGTAGTGCAGCAATCGGAGTGGTTTACCTCAGTCTGAGTAATCGCCTCACTTCCAAGGCAGTCATCTGTCCTCCTTTTACCATATAAATGTGGCATTTCTGAGGAAAGGAAGTGGTGTATCGGAGTTGTCCGAGGTGCATGTGTTAATTCTGCGAAAACAAAAACAATTAGAAACTGCGTCACCGCCTTTAGGAGCCCTGCCTTTGAGTCAATGAGTTAGTGTGAAGTTGTCAGATACTCCCACATCCTCTCTAATGCTTTTTTTCCCCTTAATTTTCCATGAGACTGAATGAGCGTGCTTTGCATTTATTTAAAGAATGCTCCTAGTCATTTTTCCATGCGCTGAGATTGCATTTCTTGCTGTGAGATGAACTTCGGGTCGTGCCCTTCTAAGCAGCCAAGTTTACATACAAAGAGCCTTCACTTAAGATTTGAGTGGGATGGTTTTACGGTAACTCAGGTGCTCTGATTTGAGTTCTGTACCCTCTTAGTTGTCGTTATTGATTTGTGAATGAACTCGGTTTGCTGCTGATGGTATGGAATGGGGCGTCTGTGTTTTAACCAAGGCAGTCGAGTGATGTTATTTGTTTCAGGGCCATGGAGGTGTGGCTGTGTTCAAGTCCTAGCTTCCCTTGAAGAATCGCTGCTGACAGCAGCCTGTCCCTAGGGGTGCTAAATGTTGTTTGTGCAGACCCCGTGTTCACAGGTTTTACTGAAGCCAGCAGGAGCGCAAATACAAAATCAGCTTCAAAACTTGGTCTTGAATAAGGAGCGTGCACTACGACTTCAAAATAGTGAAGCATTTCGTAGTTGGTTGTCTTCTTGCAGCTCCTCATTCCTTCTGTACAGGGGTGTTTGTAGCGTGCCTTCAGTAAAACAGCTTCACAGCCGTGGGCTGCGTGCCGAGTCGTGGCACGGCGCTGTGCCCGTCGATCACCCGGTTGGAGAGGTCTCCTCGCTATATGTGAGGAGCAAGACTGCCCTGGGGATGAGTTGAGAGATGCTGGAAGAAAGCAAAAGCTGTGGCTGGCGGTGGCCCAAGTGGCAGTGCTGTCTTGCCGTGGCCTCGAGGTAAGGATGGTGTTGGAGTCCTGCTCCAGTCCCGTTAGCTGCCGTGCGAATTCATCATTTAACTGAAGGCATCGCCGCAGCTGGAGGAGCCAACGCTGCGATTCAAGCTGTCCTCTGCCGGTAATGGCTTTGCAAGACTGAGCCCGTACATAGAGAAAAGCTTTTGTCCAGCAAACAGGAAACGGGAAAAGAAAAATCAGCTCGGGGTCTGGGGGAGGGACGAGCAGCAGCGAGGAGCCTGGGGCGAGTGGAAGCGCCCGGCTGGCTCCTGCCTTCACCGAGACACATGGAGCACAGCCCATGGCCAGCCAGGAACGAAGCACCACGACCACAGCAGCAGAGGGAGGATGGAGGGACGAGGAACATGTCTGTGCACCCTGGGGAGCTGATGAAGAAGCACTGGGTACCTAAAGACACAGCCCTGCTGGATCGTCTTCTGATCCTGGCAGCTCCTCATGACCCGTGTCAAGGCAGCACGGCGTTAAGGGTTGCTGTCACTGCAGCTGGAGATGTTTCTGCTGAAGAAATGGCTCTGTTACATTGCCTGTGCAGAAGGAATCCTGCCTCCATGCTAGGGCTGCAGATGTTTCTCAGTAAAGTGTTTGGTTACTGTACGGAGTGGAAAAACGGTTGGCTTTCTGAGCTTTCCCTCGTTACGCGTGTGGTTGGTTCAGCATCTGACAAGGTGCCGAGTGCTTTGTGTGTGTAACGGCGCTCAGGGGAGCGTAGGAAATCCCACCCAAACCGTAGCTGCTGCTGCTCCGTCTCCGGACCAAAACACGGCGCAGAAACACGCCACCAGTCCTCCTTTGAAGCTGCTGCAGGTGCTGCCTCCAGTTCGGTCACAAGCAGCGAGGGGAGCAACTGATGTGGCTTGTGGTCCCTGGGATGTTTTAACGTTGTCAAGAACGCTTGTATGGCGGGTGTCTGAATCCCACCCGCTGCCAGGGGGATTCAGGGGCCCGGGTCAGCGGTTCCCAGCCTTGGTTCAGCTCTCGGTGCCAGTGTTTGTGGTACCTGTGTTCCTGCTGGTTCAGCTCCAAGTTCGCCAAGGGGGCGTCCCAGTCTGTAAGGAACAGGGAAGGCTGCTGGTGGCTCAAAACATTTGGGCATCTGGTCATGTAGCCATTCTTGGAAAATATTGCCGTCTTCTCTGGAGAATGCCTGCTTCGGTGTGGCTGAAGCAATGGGGATGAGCACAGTTGGCGTTACCGAACACAAAATAGCATCGTAATGACTGAACTGATGCGCCAATAACAAATGGTGTCTGTAATTGCGGGCTGTAAATGTCACTGTAACTGCAAGCGTTTATTTGGTCTGTGTTCGTTAACAAATGCGTAACTTGGCTCGTTAAAATAAAGGAGTACACTTGTTCAGATATTCTTTTAGCCCAGGCTTGGCAACTGGCTGCTGTTTGAGCAAGCTAGCTCCCGTCACACGGTGTTGTGCAACGTGGCCACCCCCTGCTTGCCCGTTGT
The DNA here is from genome assembly GCF_011077185.1 of Oxyura jamaicensis. Lineage (NCBI taxonomy): Eukaryota > Metazoa > Chordata > Aves > Anseriformes > Anatidae > Oxyura > Oxyura jamaicensis. The sequence continues at coordinate 5,169,815 of NC_048916.1, read as the reverse complement.
TATTTACAGCGATGCAGCTCAGCATGCACACAAGGTGATGGTGACTTTTCAAGCTGCTGGGAGCCGTTTTGGCAGCGCCCCGTCCCGCGCTGTGCGCGTCTCAGGGCTTTTCTTTACCCCCGGGGGGCTGCGGAAGTCGTCGCTTCTCTCAGCGCAGTGCCGTGCTCAGCTCGGGGCTGTGCTCTGCTCGCTGCCGGCGCTTCCTGAGCCACGGCACGGGCAGGAGGAGGGCTCCGAGGCAGAAGTGCTCAGCAGCCCAACCCGGGAATCTCCTTCGTCTCCTGCAGAGCTAACGGTTGCTGCGTTCCCGTAGCTTGGTGCTCCTCAGTGCCTGTCCCCATCCCACCCAGGCTCTCGCGCGGTGCCTGGCAGCAGCAGGGGGTCAGTACCTGCCGGATATTGCACACTCGTTTCAAGGAAATAAGCCACTTTTCACCTCTTGGAGTGCTGCGTCAGTGCTTAAAGGCTGTCCGGCGTGCTGGGGAAATCACTTGGCATCTCCCAGCGCTGTGTTAATGCCCCTTTCCTTGCTGAGGCTGCACACATTGCACGCTAACCCTTCAAAGAAATTGTTCAGGATTGAATTCTTGTGAATTGCTCCAGCGTCAGTGTAGAGAAGTCATTTGTGATGTGAGCTCCATTTTTATAAACCGAGTAAATCCAACTCCTCTCTTGCTGCTTGAGTTGTGAAAGCATTAAATGACTCCGACCAGCCTGCTGTTTGCCTTTTCTGCTCCTACGGCCACAACCTCTCCTCTTCTGTCATGGTACCGAAGAGAGAACTTTCAGAAGCGGGCTGGGGGAGCGAGCTGTGCAGCTGGGGCCTCTCATTTGCAATTTTTCTGCAGTTTTTTTTCTTTATTTTCAATAAAGGAAGCGTTTTGGTGGTGTCTGAGTCGAACGCCCAAATCTTGTAGCTGCTTTCCACCACCTCGTGCGTCTGCGGGGGAGCTGCAGGCCTCCAGCAGAGCGTGCGGGTGGTTTCACTGGGGCTGATTTTCAGCCTCTGTTGGTGTTGGACACGGGGGAAATGACACAAAGCAGGATCCCTCGCTGGCACCTTGTGTAAACACCGAGCAGCTCTCGGTGCCACAAAACAAATGCACTTGAGTAAGTGAGGGTGAGAGAGGGAAGCTGCTGCCAGAGGTGATTTATACTTTCGGCTCCCGTGTGCCTTTTATAGGGCATGAAAAGTCTCCTCTGGGCTACCTGGACTGGGACAAAGCGTGGAGGAAGGGCTAGCAGTGGATGGTCACGTAGTGCTGCAAGCAAAGTCACCTCCAGGTGCGTTTAGGCTCCGTGGAGCCAGGGGACCTGAGCCCAGCGTCTGGGGGAACAGCTGCAAAAAGGCAGGGAGCAGGTTACCGGAGAGGTATTTCAGCTGGGAACAGCACGCCTGGTGCGAGGGGGATTGAAAAACGCCCGAGGTGAAGCAATTGGGAGCGCTCCAAGCAGGATAGGAGGAACTGGTGAAGGAGCAGGGCTGGGGGAGCTGTGTTTGCTGCCAGCCTTCCCTGTCCTGGGGGAGGTGGAGGGCTTGGAAAGCGAGGCGTTAGGAAACTGCTCCGTCACGGGGTGGGCTTCTGACCCCTCTCTCAGCAGCTCACAGTTCTGCAGCCTGCATTGGTGTCTTGACAGTCCTCTGACCAGATCTGGTCTTTGGATGCACTGGAGGAGCAGCTCTGCTTCCCCGAGGTGCTGGTTCCTTCCGAAGGACCTGTCCTGATGGGGCAGAGCCCTCCTGGGACATGGATCTCATCGGGCGGAGGGACCTGGGGTGCTCACTGGTGATTTGAGCTGCTAACACCGTTGGGTTCAGTGCCCTGACCCTCAACCTCTGGTGGAAGGGTCATTACCCGTTTAGAAGGAAGCTGCAGGTGCTCTGGAAGGAAACCCCGGGTGTTTTGACCTTCCCTCGGGAGCTGAACCCGCTGTAACCGGGAGACTTTCTCTGAGCAAACGTAGTGCTGGGACACGGGAGGCCTGGGAGGACGTTCAGCTTAGGTGATTCCAGCTGTGACGATATTCGCTGTGTGTGCTCTCAGAACGAATGTTCAGACCTGAGATCAAAGGTGCCTTGGTGAGCTTCAGGCTCTGATGATGCTCTTCCTTACCAGGCAGGGTCCGACTGATGTTTTTCAATGTTTTCTCTGAGTTTGTTTCCTTTTGGGGGGGGGGGGGAGTTGGAAATAACCCGGCTGCCTCAAAGAGGTTCTGCAAGGCAGTCGTGGAAAATGCCTTAACAAACCTTTTTGTGATCCTTTGCAGGCGTAACCTGACCAAGTTATCCCTGATATTCAGCCACATGCTGGCGGAGCTCAAAGGTATTTTCCCCAGCGGCCTCTTCCAGGGGGACACGTTCCGGATCACCAAGGCAGACGCTGCAGAGTTTTGGAGGAAAGCTTTCGGGGAGAAGTAAGTCTCCAGCTGTGCTCGACGTTACGGACGTGGCAACGCATTGCACACAAAACTGTGTTTTAAAAGTGGTGTTTGGTGACTCAGAAGAATCGTTACTGAGGTTAATCAGAGCAATTAATACTGGGAGAGACCCATTAGGTCATTTGGTCCGCTCTCTTGGCGGGGTACAGGATTGTTCCCACTTGCTATTTCTCAGTTCTTTGTCCTGTCTTGTTTAAATGTGGGAAGCGATGGCTTCTCCTCCGCTTGCCCTAGGAGACTGCGGTACGGTCACGAGGTTCCCTGGATTATTAAGCCTAAATGTTCCTCTCCTCATTGAATTCCTTCACTTCTAAGTGAGCTCTACAAACGATGCAAAATCATCTGCTTTCTTCTTCCGAAGGTTACCATGCCCCCAGCGTTAGTTGTCTTTCGCTAAGCCATTCAATTAAACTCTTTCATCTTCCCTCCAATTAGCCTTTCCAATCGCTCAGTCACCTTTCTTCGGGTTTCCCTGAACTTTTGTCGGTTTCCATGCTGGCGTTGTTGAGACAGAGAGGAGGAGCAAGCAGAGCGCAACGTCAGCGTAGGTGCAAACTGTTGAAACGTCACTTTTGATTTTGGTGTCTAATGAGACACCGACCAAAGGAACTTCCGAGGTGTCCCCAGCAGTGTCTGGGGATTAAACTTAATGGAACTGGGCTCTGCTTCCTAGCTGAGGCATTTCACACGCAGAGTCTAATTAGGAGCTGGCAGAACAAAAAGCAGTGATAGATTTACTCAGGGCACTGCAGTTATCTGTAGCTAGGTGTGTTCCTAACAGGTTTCTACTCCGCTTGCTGTTTGAAAAGAAGGGAAATACTCCTTTAAACAGGAGCCACTGTTTCGGTTTCTGCTTATCTTACTTCTCCAGTTAATCCCTGCGGAGAGAATTGCTTGCAGCTTTTTTATTTGATGTTCTAACTGTCTAGACCTCCGCTTATTGTTAACTCCTCTACTTAATGGAACGCTACGAAACTCTTATCAAGTGATAGTGCTGTGTGCAGCCCGTGGTTTATATAAACACGGACGTGATAGCACTGCAGAGAAAGGGGAAGGAGAAAGCAGAGGTGGACGTCAGCTCCCAGAACTGTGTATATGCGGAGAAAATTGGCTAAAGTTAATTTCCTGCAGTGCCAAGAAGCGTTTTGCTCACAGAACGTGAGTAAATCTCTTGGGGCTAATTAAAACGCACAAGGTGGGTACGTGCTGGTGGCCCTCAGACACACCGCGTTTACCGGTGGCTTGGTTTTCCCCAGGACTATCGTTCCCTGGAAGAGCTTCCGCCAAGCCTTGCATGAGGTGCACCCCATCAGCTCGGGGCTGGAAGCCATGGCCCTGAAGTCCACGATTGACTTGACGTGCAATGACTACATTTCAGTGTTTGAATTCGATATCTTCACGCGACTTTTCCAGGTAAGGACTGAGGAATGCGAATCACTTGAAATGTCTCTTAGTGCTTCAGGTCAGGCTCTTTTCCCGGGACGAACCATAGTTTGCACATCAAAATGACATTATTTGTGCTGTACAGGACTTGGTCCTCTTGCCCCTCATCCTCCAGCCAGTTTGGATAACAGTTAGCACCCTATTTTTCAGTAAGACTGTTCGATACTTCTGGGTGAGGAAGCAAACGTTGTCTAACTATAAATTGCAACTGCATGTAAGGCACATCCAGCATCCTCCCGTGGATCAGTTTTTCCTTTTCAAAGGTCACTTTTAGACTGAAGTCCTGACACAACTTCTGTCAGCCAGGAAATGCGAAGCTGAGTTGATCACTCTGCCTTTCCTTGCGTCCGTTTCTTTCGCGTTAGATTTGTTTTCCGTGGGGGGGATGTTCAGGATGGAGCACGAGGAGCTTTGTGCTTCCTAGCTTTTGAAGCGACACCGCCAGGATGTCGCAGACGCATGCAGTGTGCAAGAGATGTTTGTGTTGCTGCGGGGATATTAATAGTAGGTAAAATCGTAAGCCATGGTCTTTAGTTTCGAGCTCCAAAACGCAGCTTTTGATGGTGCAACTGGGTATTTACGAGAACAAACACTTACTTCTTTGGCTCCGACTTGCCTTTTCCCATGTGATGGGGTGGGTTGTAATTAAGATACGTCTAGATGAAAAATTCCCATGTTCCGTGTTGCAATGCATCTGATCTCATTCAGCGCTTTTTCCAGCCATGGTACATAAAGAGCGAGCTAAGAGCCGCTGCGATTTCCAGGAGATACAGACCTCCTGGGGAGAGCTAGTAGCTTAGGCGAGTTGGGAAATTTGGAAAAATTGAGCGAAATTTAGGCACCCGGGCACTTCTCCGAATTGAAAGCCCTCAAACTGCTGTTGTGACTTTTCAGGCATCGTTTTTGGGAATGTTAACCTTGTAGATGCTGGTTTATTTATTCAACCCTCAGCCTAAGCAGCAATCCGTGCCACACCCAAGTGAGGTTAGGTGGCTCGGGAACAGTCACCAGCATCTTACACACGGTGAAACCGAGACAGAGAGGGGAGATCACTTTCCTGAGGCCACGTAGGAAGTTTTTGTTAGGCATCTGACTAGTCATGGTTTCTGGTCCTGCGCATAATCTTAGACAATTCCTGTCTCCATCCCCGTCTCAGGGATGAGTAATTTTCTCTGCAGAAGCAGCACGTATTGGTAGCTCTTGAGCTGTCTTTTTGTGACCTCAGTGACCTCTCCCTTGGTGTTTTTTAAAGGAATTTTGATTAACTTCTGTCTTCGGTGAGATTTTTATCGCTGATGAGAGAAATTCAGATGTTAAGGCTGCTGCAGGAAAATACAGGCTCTAGTTCCTCTGCGGGATTTAAGGTGGGATAAGGAACCTGATGCTTGAACTGAAGAACCAACCCCTTTGATTAAGGAAGATTGTGTGTGTTGATGCCTCTCAGAAGCGTGTGGTTAATAGATTTCTTTGTTGCTTCCACAGCCATGGTCCTCTTTGCTCAGGAACTGGAATAGCCTCGCGGTGACTCACCCTGGTTATATGGCATTCCTAACCTATGATGAGGTGAAAGCCCGGCTTCAGAAATTCATTCACAAACCTGGCAGGTTGGTGCTTGGCAGCCGTGGCCCTTTTGAAGGCTCCCGATAACATCGCGGGTTACTCACTGACGGAGGAGATCGGGTTTGGTTTGTCTTTGTCCTCCTTCCTCAGAAATTTTAACTGAGAAAAACTCTAGCTTGTCGCGTGTTCAGAGATTCTTCTCCACGTCACGACTTACCTCTGGCCCACCACACAAATGTCCCCACAGCTGCCTTGGGCTTGAGCAGGAGGCAGAGGCAGCCGCTGCCAGAGTGATCCTAACCTGGGGGCTGGCCGGGACCCTGAACGAGGGGTGCACGAGAGTGCACCTCTAGTTCTGTGCTGCTTTTAAAAATTGAATCCTTGTGTGGCCTTTTTTTCCTTTCCTTAAGATAATTTGAACCAAATGATAATGAGGAGGCTGAGTTTTCTTGCTGTGGACCCTGGGTTTCGTTTCACACGGAGCCCGGTGCTTGGACGCTTTTCTCACTTTGTATCAGATTGCAGAGTTCTGCTTTGATCTGCCTGGGGGTAGAGTGAGAAAAGCTGGTATAAATCATCCAGCTCTTCCTACTAGTTTTTACTTGATGTCCTAAGATACCCAGACAAAGGCCGCCTACTTGGCATTTAGTCTTTTCTGCCTGTTCCAGGCTGAACTGAAATTTCTTCTCCTCTGTGTTTTCAGTTACATTTTCCGGTTGAGCTGCACACGACTTGGTCAGTGGGCCATTGGCTACGTCACTGCAGATGGGAACATCCTTCAGACAATCCCCCACAACAAACCCCTTTTTCAAGCACTGATTGATGGCTTCAGGGAAGGCTTGTAAGTAGCTTATCAATAACAAGTTTTTGTCCTTTCACCGTTTTTTTTTTCCTGTGAAATTCTTTTCTCCATCTTAATCCTCTTGTAATAAGGCCCGAAAGTCGGTTGAATGGTGAAATGCAGCCGCTGGGCTCATCGCACGTTGCCTCCTCCTCAGGAGAGGCAGCGTGTTGCAGAGGTCAAGCAACCACCGCTGACATCACCGAGCCCCCTTTTGGACATCTCTCAGCTCTTCCTTTTTATTTAGACCTTGATTCAGCAAAACACTTGAAGCAATGAATAGTCCCATTGATGTCAGTGGAATAATTCATACGCTTAACTGTTCCGGCGCTCGAGAGTACTCAGCTGTCATTTGCACTGGAGCTCTGCATTGTCCTTTGCAGCAGCAGACGATGAGTGTACGTCTGCCTTTCCCTTGTCATACATTCTCCTGCAGTCGGATCCTTAACCTGTGCTACCACAACTGCTGTTACAGGCTCTTTTCTTACTCTGGATATGACGATCTCACTGCAGGATGATTTACAAATAGTAAACTAGGACCACAGCCTCCTGTTTACAATGACAATAGCTCCCAGGAAGGAAAAGGAGTTTCCTTTTATTTTAAAGAATGGCATGTTTGGCTTTTGCCTCATAGGAATGTTCTTCCAGAACTCACTTGGAACTCAGAGCACCCTGAATTCCCTCCTCTTGGTTCTCACCCTCATTCTTTATTTCTTTCCTCCCCCACCCCCGAAAAGAAACCTTACGTGCACGTGTGTGTGTATGTGTCTGTATGTTCATATAGAGAGAGATCTTTTTTTCCCCCCGACTGCTTACAGTTATTTATTTCCCGACGGCCGGAATCAGAATCCTGACTTGACTGGCTTGTGTGAGCCCACACCTCAGGACCACATTAAAGTTACGCAGGTGAGCAAAGCCTTCTGTCCCGTCCTGTCACGCTCGTTGTCCTCCAGGCTTTTTAGCGCTGTTGTACAATGGTCTGCAAAATGTTCGTTCCCCTGTGCTCTCCACCGTGGCTGTGCCCTTGAACCTAGGCTGTTCTTGGGAAACCTAAATAAAAATCTGGCATAACTTGAAGCCCACTTTCTTCAGAGCTTGGTGGATGTCTCTAGCACTTAAAATCACAGTCAAGTGTTGCAGGCTTCTGTTCTCTTTTGCACTCTGTTCTTGTGTTTGGAATTTACTTTGTCCTGCACATCTTGTGTTGGATTTCTCGTAGCTGCGATAAATCTTGCGCGTTGTTTTACAGCATCAACAATGTCTGTCTGTCTTTCTCCAAGGAACAATATGAATTGTATTGTGAGATGGGCTCCACGTTCCAGCTGTGTAAAATATGTGCTGAAAACGACAAGGATGTGAAGATTGAACCGTGCGGCCACCTGATGTGCACGTCCTGCCTCACTGCGTGGCAGGTGAGGCGTTGTCTCTGGTTTATCCGAGTGAGGCTAGTTGCTTTTTTCCAGAAGCAGTATATCCTCTTCCCAAAACTGGTTAGTTTCCTTCAGGTAGGGAGGTGAGGGAGTGTAACCGAGGACATAAGCCAGTAGTTCAGAAATACAAATGCCAGGTAGAAGGTGGTCAGGTGCCTGATCTCAGTGCAGGAACAGGCAAGAAGGGCAAGGACTTGCTCAAAAGCTGTTCCTCTCCTCCAGACAGAAAACCCTCCATATTTCTAGCAGTTTGCCTTTCTCTTCCCCTCAGTTGAAAGATACCTGCCCAAAAGCAGGTTTAAACCTCTCTGTATTTTAACCTTGTACTTAATTTCTGCATCTCAGTGGTGGTTGTAACAGATCTCTCCTCTTCCCTGAAGGAATCAGAAGGCCAGGGCTGCCCTTTTTGCCGCTGTGAAATCAAAGGCACGGAACCGATTGTAGTAGACCCGTTTGACCCCAGAGGAGGGGGAGGATTATCACGGCAAGGGGCAGAAGGAACTCCCTCGCCCAACTATGATGATGACGACGACGACAGAGCCGATGATTCCCTCTTCATGATGAAAGAACTCGCCGGTACCAAAGTAAGGACGCCTGATTGTACACACTGCCGCGTCCCCTAGCGCACAAAGACTGCGTGTTCTCCCTCACAGGGGATGTGGCCTTAGTGCTTTGTGTGTGCGAGGGTTGTCAGACCTTGTAACAGGAGGGATTTTAATCAATATGGAGAGGGTGGAGTAAGCAGGGATTCAGGTCCAGCGCTGTCAGTGCAGTTCACACTGTTCTGTTGAGCAGTAGCGAGCACGCTTTGATCATTTGTATGTCATCTTGAAAGACTGGGTGTTTGTCAGCCCTTGGAAGGGTGAAAAGGCTGCCTTGATCTATTGAAATGTAAGGTCTGGGTCTGTAACACTTCTCCGCATGCTTAGCCATGCTGCTTTTCACTTATGAGCCATACTTCACCCGTATTAGCCAAAGCTCATCCATTTTCCCCGGTGCTGAGTGCACCAACCAGGTGCAGTCTTCCCAAGGTCCTGATGAGTAACGGGGTAGAGGGCAGGGTACTGTGCTGAGCAAGTCAGTTTGGCTGTCATCTCTTTATATGGTGTCTGATAACCCTCTGCCATTAGTGACAGGCATTCTTTGGGCATCCCTGCACACTTCTTTCTAAATGCTCATTGCTTCTCTTGCACATCTACCGTTAGCAGTGTTTTCCTGCATGGGAAAGTGGTTTTGAATTGGACTAATTTTTAGCAGTCGAATCCACTAAAATAGGCTGTGTTTTTCTGCTCGCAAGGAATGCTCTGCGCTGGTGAACCTATGGTCAGATTTCTCTTTAGCTTCCACCCTGTAAAATACTGTAAACTGTAGTCCTGGGGATTGTTTCTGTATACATAACTCGGGGGAGCAAAGCACGGTTTCCTTGCTGTGACATCCTGTTGCGGTTTGCAGCGGGCTAGCATGCTGCATCTGCTGGCAGTCAGTGAGTTCAAACCTGTGCCAAGGGTTTCAAAGTTACGTAGTGCTAACCTTTTTTTGTGAAATAAGCTTTATCAGAAAGAGAAGAGGCACGGTTCTGTCAGGTAGAAAAAGAGGGACAAAAATGGAGGTTTTGCTGCACGCTAATGATTGCTGCAACAGCCACGACACCAGTCAAGGTACGTTGCACAGCGGTGCCTGCAGTGGGGAGTAGGATTTGCAGCAGATCACGCCCTCTCGTGTCGAAAAGAAAGGCAGCTTGCTGCCGCTCAGGGAGCAAGGAGCATTTGGTACTCCAGCAAAACAGCTTGTCCTTTACTGTGCCACTAAGTGCGCAGTTGTGGTTTTGTGCCGCAGTTGAGCCAGTTAGTGATGCTCAAGGCTTGCTGCAAGACAAATGCAGTTGTGCTGTGAAATTACCTTAAATTACCGCTGCGTGGTTGTCATTAATTACCAGCATTTGTTACCAGCAGTGATACTGGAGCCAGCACGGGTCACTGAACTTGAAAGCCTCTCCAAGGAAGAGGAGCTCTGCTGGATTTTGCCATTTGTTGATTTTCCTGGTCTTTTCTTTTTCAGGTTGAGCGTCCTCCTTCTCCCTTCTCGGTAGCTCCACAGGCCACCCTCCCTCCCGTGCCGCCACGACTGGATCTTTTGCAGCAGCGAGTGTCCAACCCATCTGGGGCTTCCAGCCCTGGGACCTCTTCAAAGGTAAAACACGCTCCTTGCCCTTTCAGATGGGATTTTGCTGGGGCGGGTGGGAAGGAGAGTGCTTTGGTAAATCCTTTATGCTCTCTGTGACATGCAGTTACTGTGTTCTCTCCGCAAACTTGTAGGGAAGGTGTCCCTGGAGAGTTCACTTGGCATCACTCCACATCCGTTGAGATAATTTCTCGTAAAAACCAAATGAAACAAAAACAGACCTCACCCTTCTGCCACCCACCTCCCACCTTTCTGTGTTTGTGGCTGGACTCCCTTTGTTGAGCCGTGTTTTTGCGTTCTTCTGCTCCCCAGGCTGCTCCTGGCACCCTTCACAAAGATAAGCCTCTGCCAATCCCACCCACGCTCCGCGACCTGCCGCCGCCGCCGCCTCCGGACAGACCCCACTCCATCGGGACCGAGGGTCGGCCTCAAAGACGGCCCCTGCCCTGCACGCCAGGGGACTGTCCTTCCAGAGACAAGCCACCCCCCGTGCCCTCCACCCGCCAGGGGGATCCGTGGCCCTCCCGGCCCATTCCGAAAGCCCCCTCCGCAGCTCTCAGCCCCGGTGACCACTGGACCGGGAGGGAACTGTCGAACAGGCACTCGCTTCCCTTCTCCTTGCCCTCTCAGATGGATTCCAGGGCTGAGAGCCATCGGCTTGGGAGCACGCTCAGCCTGGACAACCAAGTGGTGAGTAGGCCTAGCGGGGGTGAAGGTTGGTTTTAAGGAATTAGGTCTTCCAAGGTGCCCTGTTCTCATCTGTATCTGAATAGGGCCTTCCTGTGCCAAGGGAGAGATGGAGAGGAACTGGTGAATGCCAGGCAAGGGAGAATAGTGGGAGGACTTTGAGCAGTCAGGAGCCACGGTTTCGTGATCACTGTTCACCTCTGAATTCTGAAAAACCGAGAATGTTTTGCGTTAGGAACCGGTATGCTGAAAAAGTATAATTTCCTCCTGTCAGGAGTCAGTCCTGTGAAACGTGCACACAGAAACAATGTTTAGTTTACCAGGGTAAAATCTGAGTTAAATTTGGGTCTGTTCCTATTAATAATATCATGAGCTGTAACTTAGCAGTCCAACATGCTGCTCTCTAAGAGAAATCACGGGTAGTTTTGCTTTCCTTGATCCCTTTTGCCTATCTTTTCCTTTTAAAACCTCCAGCTTTCATGAAAAATTGAAAGCAAGTACGTTTTTAGCCAGATTGTCTAAGGAATTGACACTTCTACAGTTGTCACTCTGTCTCTGTATATATACTTGTCTGCATCCTTTTCCTCTTTTCCCTATTAACATTTTGGCCTTTTGGCCAATTTCAGCTGAGTTTAGCAAAGTCATTAGAGTCTCAAAGATAAGAGTTCCTGTAGTTCTTGTGTAAACAGGCAATAGGCAACAGGAGAAAAGCTGTTTTGCTGTTGGTGAGGGAAAAGTATCAGAACTTCTGGATTTCTAAGGTGTCGGTAAATGCTTTTGCATAAATGAACATGCTTCGTCCCCACGAACTGGGTGACTGGCTGCCATCCATCCCCAGCTGGATGAGCAGCAAAGTTTTGCAACTACCCTGGTAGACCTCGTGTTTCTAATTCCTGGTTTGGACTTTTTTTCTTTCAGAGCTTGAGCAGTGGTCCACCAGCAACCTCCGAGTGTGAGCACCCCAAAATCAAACCCTCCTCCTCTGCCAACGCTATCTACTCCTTAGCTGCCAGGTACGTTGTTCTCCAGAAGGGTAATTGCAGCTCTCCCTGCGTGCTGGTGCCAGGGACAGAACTTGGCAGAGGACAGAACTCTGTCAAGCCTTATTTCAATCTCTGGTTATGTATTCAAAGCACACAGCCTAGGTGAAAGCAGATGAAATCAGCATCCCGAAGATCTGTGGCTGTGGCGATAGGAATCAGGCTGCAGTTACCTTTAGCTCTGCTGGAAATTTAATTCTGAGTTGGTCTTTCTCATTGTGAAGCAGATGACAGGTGACGTGTATGATACTGTCAACTGCCTCCTCACGATGACCTTGTGCCAGCTTGACCTTGCAGCAGGGCTGCAGCGAGCCGGGTTATTTCTCTAGGCAGTATCAATACAGCGTTGTTACCTCGGCTGTGGGGTTGAGAGGCCGCTTGGATATTAATTAGATTTATGCTAAATGTTTTTCTGGTGTTTATATCTTGTTTCCTCCGCCTCCAGACCACTGCCCGTACCAAAACTGCCTCCTGGGGAACAGTCTGAAAGCGATGAAGACACTGAATACATGTCACCGTCCTCTCTGCCGGTGGTGCCTCCAGGTCCTGCTGTACAAAAACCAGAGATCAAAATGCCTTTGGAAATGACTCAGAGTTTGCGGTGAGATGCTGTTTGCATGTACTGTTCTTCCTCCTCACAGCTCTGGGGAAGCATTTTTGTTTACCAGGGTGGAGACTTTGCTTGCTCTGTTGGCTGGATTCCCCCAGCGATGCTCACCAGATCTGGACCAACACAGCGAACCGCAAATGCAGTGTGGCCACTGCTCTTTTGCAGAATCCTTACGCAGTATTAAAAGAGCAAGATTAACTTCCACCTCTTCCTGCTGGTAACAGCAGCAGGCACTGAAATGAACATTTCTGTGGGAAGCTAAACTCTTCTGTGCTGATCTGTCTTGCCACAGACATCACCAGAGCACTCAGAGGAACAAGTGCTCTTTGGGAGAACGGTGGTGGTTTCGTTTTGAGGCAGGTGTCTGCGGATGATCCCAGTCGCAGAAGCTGGGCGGTGGTTGGCCACTGTCACCTGTGTGAAGGGAGATGTGTGTTCTCTCCCGCAGAGCCCTGGAGTGCGACCAGCAGGCGGACGGCTGCATGTACGAAGCGATGTACAACATTCACTCCCAAGCTGTGTCCTCTGCTTTTGAGACCGTCAACGCTTCTGGTGAGTGGGTGTGCTAAAAAAAAACAACACAGAGACATCAACAAAAAAAAACCTGGGATGCGATGCATTGGTCCCAGGGCCAGGTAGAACAGCATTTTAGACTAAGTTAAATGTTACTGCTTTTGTTGTTGAAATAGCTCGGGTGTATGGGGAAGCATTTGTCTGTGTACTGCAGGCTGCGTGTGGGGATGGTGGTGAGCAGCCTGGCTGGAACGTGCTGTAAAAATGCTCCACAGTTGTTTAAAGAATTGCTCTTTGGAAGATTTTGTTTTCTGGGCTTCGCTGCTGTAAGCAGCTGCAGCAGCTGTCAGCCCACATCCATGGTAAGGAATTTTTATCTAGCGCTACCTTCTGGAAACAGCTTCCATTGAACGTGGGGTTTTGGCAGCAGGACCTCGTTCTGTGTCCTGTCAGTGCTCTTACGGACTGCAGAGGAGCAGAGTCTGCCTGAGAGACGCAGCTCTGCTCGGTCCCAGAGCTCAGACTGTGTCTCTTCTTCTAGATGAAGGGGATCTGGCTGCAGCCACTGCCAGCAACGGCCCCGAAGAGTCAGAAAACGAAGAAGATGGCTACGACATCCCCAAACCACCACTCCCAGTTGCTATTGCTCGGCGCACGCTGTCTGATATCTCCAACGCCACGCCTGCCTTCAGCCGAATGTCTTTGGAGAACGACCCTGTAACAGGTTAGAGCAGAGCTGTACTCGGTGCCACAGCGCGTGCTGACGGCTTGAAACTCGCGTCGCTGCCTCAGGATTTGGTGCGTAGGCTGTAAAATCAGATTTGCGAGGCAGAATTACACTGGTCCTTATTTGTTCAGCTTGGTTTGCAACTTGTAATACATTTCCTTACTCACTTAAATCCCGGAGCTAGTAAATCCCATTTAAATCACAGCAGAACCTTTGCTCAGCTTTAGGGACGTTCCTTAAGTCACCGTGTCATCCGGGGCATAGCCCGGAGGTTGTTCCAGGGCACGAAACAGAACTCGGGAATATGACAGCTTATCCCTGCCCAAGCTAGAGGTGGGATGGCTGCCCGTGCACTCTTTCTGTCTGGCTCGGAGGCTCGGGTGCAGTTGTTGCCAGCAGATGGCACGAGTGTCCCGCTGGGTGCTTTGGGCTTCCTCGAGCAAGGACACGGCGGCTCAGCAAGGTCAGCTTTTCGTCCCCGGGGAGCGGGGGACATCTTGTCCTTCTGGCTGCGAGACACACTCGCCAGGGGAATACCAAAGCCTTGTCTCTCCAAAAATGTCTCTCCATTATTTCCAAATAACGCTCGACTTCTTCCCTACAACCGTTCAGGGGCACCAGAGGAAGCTCTGAAACTTCCTGCTGGGGGGTTTGAGGATTCAGCACGTCTCAACGTCCGGCCGTGTGCCAAGAGGAGCGAGTTTCTCGTTCCTTCTGGAGGCTGGCAGGAGGCAGAGCCTCCTGTACCCAGGCCTGCTTGTCCCACAGAGCCTTCCGCTCACCCGCTTCACCAATTCCCTTTTCCAAAGTCTCCTCTTCTTCAGCTCAGAGAAGAATTTATCAGTTCAAGGAGATTCGTTAGCTTCTGCCACTCCTCCCTGCCTCACTTTGTGGCTGTGTCTGTAGAACGTGGGATAAGGGGGGGCAGAGGGAGCTCACATCCTGCTCCCAAATGAACTACGGAGCTTAATCATTGACCCTTCTTTGTTTGTACAACCCTGAAATTACGGTGCTTTTGTCCTGCCTTGCGGGCTGTGGAGATCTGCTGACAAAAAGTGCTGAGGAAATGCTGATTGTTACAGCCCTGGGAAGCTCCTGCAGTTGTCTGAAGCGCTGGGTATTGGCCGCTGCCGAAGCCTGGCTAGTGAGGGACGCATTTTGGCAGATTTATGTTCTCACGCATGGTGCCCTATAATTTAGTTTCTTAATCATTTACCAAAAAAGCTGAGCTGGTCGCTGCCCTTTCAAATTGACCCGTGGTCTCTGAAATCCGAGCCGGTTCAGGCTGCAACAGCCATTTCAAAAGACACTTTGGGGGAGAGGAGCGGGTAGTCCTTTATCTCAGACGTACAAAAAGCTTTCTGTGCGTCAGGGGCTTGTTGTGGGACGACCAGGGAGATGAGCCGCGTTGTGGCTGCTGAGGAAGCCTCAGTGAATTTGTTTTCTGAGGAGCCTTCCCCAGCTTAGTGCTCGTGGTAGAGGTTTCCCAGGAAGGCCCCGCGCTGCCTGCTGCTGTTGGAACGGGGCTGCGGTGCCAGTCTTAAAGAGGGATTGTGTGGACGTTCCTAGGCTCAAGGATTTCGGTGCTCAACGCCAGTTCAGCCGTTAGAAAACTCCTTTGCGAAGCAGGATAAAAGGTTTTCTGCAGTGATCCAGGAGGTCGGGACTCAGAATTAGCAGACGCTGGGTTAACGCAGTAAAAAAGGCGTTTTCTCGACAGGGCGTTAGTGAAATCCCCGCGGTGGTTGGTGTCCTGCTGGGTTTGTTGGCTCCTCTTTTCGTTCCCCGGGAGGTTCGGGTGGGCTTCAGCAGGAGCTCGTGTGGGTGGCCCTGGCTGAGGGGCTGGCCGAGGAAGAGGAGCGTTCCCTTCTGAGACAGAACTCCGTTTTTGGAGGGCTTGTGGCAGAGGAGCTGTAACGGATCCCATTTTGTGCGTGTGCTGATCTGTGCCGTGGTGCGGGACGATGGGGCTGAGGCGAGGTAGTGGCACAGGTCGCGGTGACGTGTCGGAGTGCCGTTTATCAGCCTGATGTCGCTCCTGGCCTCTTCCGAGCAAGAGTCCCTGCCCTTCCTTGAAGTGACGCCTTTATTTCTCCTTCCAGGTTTCTCGGATGGCTCTCAAGTTCCAGAAAGGCCGCCCAAGCCGCTGCCACGGCGAATAAATTCCGAGCGAAAAGCCGGGAGCTGCCAGCCGGCTGCAGCCAGCAGCGGGACCGGCGCGTCGCTGCAGCTCTCCAGCGAGATCGAGAACCTAATGAACCAAGGCTACTCATATCAGGACATTCAGAAAGCGCTGCTCATTGCACATAACAATATTGAAATGGCCAAGAATATTCTCCGGGAGTTTGTTTCCATCTCCTCCCCCGCGCACGTGGCCACATAGCACATCACCTCCAACGCCTGCAACTTCTGCGGACCGGCTGCCCGGGCGGCCGCGCACCCAAGGGGAAGGGGGTTCCTTTAGAGACTGCGTGCGGAATGTCAGCCCTGCCTCTTCCCGAATCAGTTATCAGGTTTTTGTGGTTCCAGATTTCAAAGCGGGTGGGAGGAAACGGAGCGGAGCGGTGTTTTTATACAGTGTGTGTCTTGGAGTCCTTTCCCCCTACCTCTTGGCCGAGAGAACGGATTTGTTGCCAGGGTGCCGGTAGAGAGAGGCGCTGCAACGAGGGATCCCAGGACCCTGGAGGCCGGGGGGAGTGTTTTGTGCTGTGAATTCAAAGTGAATGCTCTGAGAAACCGAGTCTCCGGGGTCAGCGTGGTGTGTCCTGTGGTTCATGGTACGAGGCTTGGACCTGCTCGCTGCTGGGTGCCTGGCTCAGGCTTTTTTCGGAGCAGCCGAGCGGTCGCGTTCCGCTGGGAATGAACAGGAGACCTTGGGAGAAATCTTCTGATTGCTTCCCGTTAGCTGTGGCGTTGCCCTCTCACCTGTAATAACAGCGTTCGTTGCTCGCCGTTTAGGCCATCCCTTCTCGCCCGGGGCGAGCGTGCCTGGCTTCCGCAGGGCGCTTCGCTCTGGGCAGTGCTGGGAGTTGGATTTCTGGCGTACGTGCCCTCTCCCCAGCAGCGTCGCATTCCAGGGCGCTAGGCGCGCTGCAAGTCCCGCGTGTCTTCGAGGGGTGGGAGAGGGTGGGAGGAATTCGAGGGAGAGCGAAGAACTGCCTGCTGCTGCTTTTTCTTTTTAGCCTCGAGCGTTTTGCGCTGCGGTGCTCAGGCTCGAGCGCGGCGCCGCCGGCCGCTCCCGCGCTCTCTTTCTCGGGGAACGCTGCGCCTGGCGAACGCGGTGTTTTATTTATCCCAGCTGCATGGTGGCCGCCGCGGCCTCGCGGCCTTCACGCGCGTTCCCTCGTCTCCCTTCAGCGGGAGCCGGTTGTCTTTTTGTGCCAGGCTGTCTCGTGGAGCTGGTGGGTGCAGCTGGTGTCGTCGTTGGTACCGTACCCGCTTTGCAGTAAAAGAAACGCGGCGGTTCTCTGCGTGGCTGTCCCAACAACGCGGGGGGCTCCTCTTTCCCTTGCCATTTCTCCGAGGAATCGCCGGAGCTCGTCTCAGAGCGGATCCGGGACGCTTCCGTGGCTGTAAAGCAATCACGCTGGGCTGGAAGAGTCAGGACTCAGCTGGTCTTTGACAAAACCTGACCAGCGTACGCAGCGACTTACCTCTGCTCGCAATACGCTTCTGTGTGAGCAGCGTGGGGCCTTCGGAGAGGCTCTCTGCCGAGCAGGGACACGCAGATCCCAGCCTGACAGACGGACACGGCGAGGCTGCCAGCCTTTCGAAGCGTGCCGTGCATTATTTGCATCTCTCCAAGGGCAGCAGCAGGCGCTGGGAGAAGGGTTGCAGCTTGAAAGGCTCGGGGCAGCTGGATGCAGTTTAGCCCTTTGAAGAATCCAGGAGCTGGGCCCAGATTTCGGGGAAACAGCTCGCGGTTGGCGGGGGGACGTGCGAGCAAGGAAATTAAGCATAAAACGCTTGTTGGATGTGCGGCGCGGGTCTCTCTAAACCTGCAGCTTTATAAATGGATGCGGGGGGGTCCAGGCAGGTTAAAAGCACGAGCTGGCTCCTCGCTCCCCTCCTTTCCGTAATAAAACGGTCTCTGCCTGTAAGGAGATCCCTTAAGTGCAGCTCTCACCGTTGCTATTTTAGGGCCAGGGCTGAAACGTGCAACTGCAGCGCGCTGGTGAGCTTTCTGCCCGTCAGCGCGGGGCTCGGCAGCGGTGCAGGGAGGTCACGAGCTGCCAGCAGCAGGATCTGGCCTTTTGGAGGTGCTGAGCTGCAGACGAGGTGATGTCCCCGCATCCTGCGCTCGGGGAAGGAGAGCTTGCCTTTCTCCTCTGCCCCCAGGTGCCAGCCCTGCTCTCTGGCAGCCTCGGCCCCTGTCCAGCACCAGGGGTGCTGAGCAGGGCCGGGGGCAGCTCTGGGCATCTCTCGGCAGCTCTGCAGGCTGCAGGCTGTCCGACCACCCCGAGCGTATCCGAGCTAGTTCCCGGCTTTGTCCCGGAGGGCCACGTGAGCAGGCGTTTGTGGAGGGAGCCCCGCTTGTCCCTTCCCCTCCCTTCCACGTTCTCCCCGGCGCTGCCACCAGCTCCGTGTTGCTTTTGGAGCCGCTTCCGCGCTGCCTCTGCTGCCTCAACTCAACCCGGGGGAGTTCAAGCGTGGCGTGAGACTGGGTCGTGCAGGCGGGGCTGCCGCTGCCAAGGCTGCGATGAGAGCCAAGTCCGGCCAGCTCCAAAGCCTCAACTCGTGTCCTGCCCAGCGTGTGCGCCCGCAGCAGCCACAACCCCGGCCCGTCCGAGCCCCGTGGTGCCCAACCCAGCCGTGCCTCGCAGAGCCGTTGCGGGGCTGCCCTCGGGGTTTGTCTGCGCCCCTGGGACGTCCCCGTGGGCGTCGGTGCAGGTCTTAGCGATTAGAGAGCGCGATCTTCGTGGCATGTATCACTGACTTCCCTGCATGTGTCCTTTCCGTGCGCTGTCTGTTTCTCAAACTAATTTAAGAAGCTTAAGCCTTGGCTTTTCTCAGACCTGGGGGCGTTTTGCTTGCCCCGCTGGCGCGCAGCGGGGTCTGCCCGTGTTCCACGGCTCTGCCCAGGCGCTGTGCAGCGTATTTTTCTTCCTGTTTTTCTTTCAGAAAGGTGAGCCTGGTGTGATTTTCTCTGGTTCCCCCCCCCCCCCCTTCGCCTCCTTGCTCTTTATTCTGAAGGAGTTAACTTGATAATGCTACTTTCAAAGAGCAAAAGCCAAATGTCTCGTGCCTTTCCGAGGGGAACGCTGCCTCGCTGGGCACCCCCTGCGAACAGGAGGAGCCCCAGCACGCAGGCTGCAAGGGTGCCTCCGAAAGGAGCGGAAACAAGGGGCAGGAGAGACGGGCAGGTGTCACTCCTGCTGTGTTTTGCAGCATTTCAGCTGCGGAGGTTTCCTTCTCTGCCTGGTGCCGGCAGTGACTCGTCGGGGCCGGTGCCGAGGCCAGGAGAGCCGTGGGACGGGATTGGTTTTGCTCGTAACAAAATACGAGTTCTGCTCTTGAAAAAAAACGCCGCTTTTCCCCCTCCTGCCAAGCCGGGGCGCAGAGCAAGCGGCAAACCCTTGCTCCGGGACGAGCTGGGGCACAAAACGCGGGGCCCATCCGCGTCCCCGCGCCCGGCGTCCGCCTCGCTCGAGGATTTGGTGTTTTAGGGTGCCCGGAGCCACCCCGGCCGAGCGGGATCTGCGGCGAGCCGTGTCCCGAGGGGCAGGCCGGGTGTCCGGGCAGGGAGC
This sequence comes from Oxyura jamaicensis, assembly GCF_011077185.1. NCBI lineage: Eukaryota > Metazoa > Chordata > Aves > Anseriformes > Anatidae > Oxyura > Oxyura jamaicensis. Next base: position 5,150,597 of record NC_048916.1, on the reverse strand, counting down.
AGCGGATTTGCCTTCCCTGCAGCCCGCTTCCCTGCGCGCCCCTCGCCGAGCCTCGTCGTGGGGAGCCGCGTCGCCTCCTGCACTAATTCCCTTCCTGTAGCTAAGCCTTGAGGCAGGGCCATCGCTGTAAATGTGGGGGGGGGGGTTATTATTATTATTTTATTATTATTATTATTTTCAGTCGAGCAAGAAAAAAATGCAACTCCCAGGGCACTTTCCCGAAGGTGCCAGGTTAAAAAATGAGCTGGGGAATAAGGAGACGTGCTTTTCAAGTTCCTGCTGGAAATCTTGTTTTGGAATTGCTGGGGGGGGGAGGAGGAGGAGGAGCAGTCGTTCTTCCTCTGGGACGGCAAACACCGATTTGTATGATATCAGTGTTAAATGATGAGATTTTCACGGAATATTTTAAAAAAAATATATGATAGTGTCATTAATATAAAATATAACAGCAGTATTTAATCCTTTCAGATCTGTAAAGAATACGGAAAAACAGAAGGTAAATATTCTTACAGAGAGTAGCCGAGCTTTAAGGTTCCCTTGGTTTAAAGTCCTCGTTTTGTTTGCAGATGCGTTGTTAATGTTTAGAGGTTATACTAATGTTATTTATTAATTGTTTCCCTCCTCGTATGCTGCCCACTAAGAGCTTCTTTGGGATTTCGTTCACCTGTGTCAGTAAAAAAGAAAACCAAACAAAAGTTTTTATTTTTAAATAAAATTTCCTTTGGCGTAGCGGAGCGGCTGGCTTCTGTTGGTTCTGTGAGCCCTGGGGGAGGGACGTCCCCCTCGGCACCCCGTGGTGTGCCCGCCGTGGGCCTTTGCTCCATCCCCCGCGTCCCTCACCCCCGTCCCTGACCTCGAAGCTGCTTGCACGCAATTAGCTCACCCTAATTAACGCCGGGGATGCCCCCGAAAGGAGAGCGGGGAAGGTTTCCGTGCCCGTTTACGCTCCTAAACCTAGGGCTGGATTGCAGCAGGCTGTGCTGGAGCCAACCAGGAGCTGAAATCATCCAAAAGAAGCTGCTAAAATCCAAGGCTCCTGGGGGGGGGGGGGGGGGGGTTGTCACCAAACACTGACGGAGTCAGAAGGGGGCCCGGGGAGGCGGCCGCGGGGCGCTGCGGTGCCCCGGGGTGTCCAGCAGACCCCGAAGCACAACTCCTGCCCTGCAAGAGCCCATCGGCCTCCGCCTGCCCCTCAGAAACCCCCCTCCATTAATTTATAATTACTGCCCATCGTTTACAGAGGTCGACAGAGGCTAGGACGTAATTAATGCAGTAGGAGACGTTACGGATTACTGAGAGGTGACGTTATGTGTGGGGCGACGGGGTGAATTCAGGGTTACAGCTCCGCAACACACACCTCGTGTTCCGGCAATGGGTGCACCCTCAGACCCTGGGGGGGGGGCGATGACCCCTGCCGGAGCTGTGACCCTCAAGGGGGGGTTTTGGGGCCCCCCCGTTGGCCCCGACTACGGGCTCTGGGGGCTGACGGAGGCTGTGGGGTCGGGCAGGGGAGGCCTGAGGTGGAGGCTGGTGCTGTGTGATGGGGGCACGTGCGGGGCCCCCGGGCATGGGATGGGCTACGAGGAAGTCAGGAGGGGTCCGGAGGGGTTGGAGGAGGCCAAGTGGACTCAAACTAAAATGGCTCGAGAGGTCCAAGGAGGTTAATTGGGGTCAAATGAGGACACGGGGGTCAAATGAGGACACTGGGGTCATCTGAGGACAACTGGACTCAAAAGAAAATGGCTCGAAAGGTCAAATGAGGTTAATGGGGTCAAATGAGGTTAATGGGGTCAAATGAGGACACTGGGGTCAAATGAGGACACTGGGGTCAACCGAGGTCAAGTGGACTCAAAAGAAAATGGCTCGAAAGGTCAAATGAGGTTAATGGGGTCAAATGAGGTTAATTGGGGTCAAATGAGGACACCGGGGTCAAATGAGGCCAAGTGGACTCAAACTAAAATGGCTCGAAAGGTCAAATGAGGTTAATGGGGTCAAATGAGGACACGGGGGTCAAATGAGGACAAGTGACTCAAAAGAAAATGGCTCAAAAGGTCAAATGAGGTTAATTGGGGTCAAATGAGGACACGGGGGTCAAATGAGGACACGGGGGTCAAATGAGGACACGTGGACTCAAACTAAAATGGCTCGAAAGGTCAAATGAGGTTAATGGG
>NC_048916.1:5147457-5148416 GCF_011077185.1 Oxyura jamaicensis | reverse complement strand
AAATGAGGTTAATTGGGGTCAAATGAGGACACCGGGGTCAAATGAGGTCACGGGGGTCAACCGAGGTCAAGTGGACTCTGACAATGTGCCTCAAGAAGTCAAGCGAGGTTCATTGGGGTTGGCTCCACTGGGACCCAGTTGGGGTTGGCTGTGTTGGTTCCCACTTGGGGCTGGCTGTACTGGGGTTGTACTGGAGGCACGTGAGGCCGGCAGTCTCTGGTGGCTCCAAGTGAGCGAAATGACCCCAAAGGCCTAATTGGGGTCCCGTGGGGGCTGTGGCTTGGTCCAAGCTGCCCCCCCTCCAGCTCTTCTGGCTGCAGGAGCCCTGTCGGGGCTGTTGTCCCCTGCTGGTGCCACCCATCCGCTGCCACCCTCCAATGGCCTCTCCCCGGTCGGTGTGGGGACAGCACTGTCACGTTCCTGTCCCCCTTCCTCACCCCTGCTGTTCTCACTGAGCGTGTCCCCAGGTGGGGTGGGATGTGCTGGGGGGGGGGGGGGGACACCTGTCCTGGCCAGGTCCCCTCCGCACTCCTGGTGCACCAGGGGCAGGCAAGGCCCCGCTCCGTGATGCTGCTGTGACAGCTACACCAGCCCTGTGGCCCCCCCCTCAGCCCTCCCCACCACCTCCATCAGCCATCCCCCAGCCAGCAGCACAGGAGGCTCTGTGATGGAAATTAGCCCCAACCCCCTCAAAATTAGCCACGCCCCCTCAAAATTAGCCCCACCCCCTCAAAATAATTAGCCCCACCCCCTCAAAATAACTAGCCCCACCCCCTCAAAATAATTAGCCCCCACCCCCTCAAAATAATTAGCCCCGCCCCCTCAAAATTAGCCCCAACCCCCTCAAAATTAGCCCCAACCCCCTAAAATTTAGCCCCAACCCCCTCAAAATTAGCCCCAACCCCCTCAAATTTAGCCCCAACCCCCTCAAAATTAGCCCCAACCCCCTCAAAATTAGC
>NC_048916.1:5138759-5147447 GCF_011077185.1 Oxyura jamaicensis | reverse complement strand
TTAGCCCCAACCCCCTCAAAATTAGCCCCAACCCCCTCAAAATTAGCCCCTGGCTGGGCTAATTACTGGGGTTTATTTTAATTTCTTAGCCCTTGGAAGCTGCTGACCCCGGAGCAGCTGCCAGCGGTGACCTTGGCTCTTAGTCCAATTATGGGACAGATTCTGGGGTTGGGGTCTATTAAATTCTGTTAGCATCTGGTCCCCAGTAGTGTAATTACAAGCTGGTCATCTATTAGAATCCTTATTAATAGTTACCTGCTATCAATTAGTGCCGGCTGTTCGCTATTAACACATTTCTAATTAGAAGCCACGTATTAATTACCCGTTACTACCCATAGTAGGGATCGATCCATCATCTATTAGGATTTTACCGGGGTTTCCTGATAATTCCTCTCAGTACCTCTCATTAGCTGCCACTAATTACCTGTTGGCACTGATTGGCACCAGTTAGGGGGCGGGGGGGGGGGGGGGCGCCGGAGCGAAGCGCCGCCAACAAACTCAGGCCCAGCCTTTGACCTCGGGACTTTATTTTCACATATATATATATATAAAAAAAAAACCAAACTGGCAAATATCAGACAAAACGCCCGGAAATGTACACACAACCCACCGAAAATATATCTATAACCCAAAGCTTCTGCTTCCACGACACTTGCAGCTGACGAGCGGGGCCCGGGGCCGACCCGCAGGGGAAGGGGCTGGGGGCGGCGGGGGGGAAGGCCGGGGACGGGGTTTTCCCTCCCCGAGGGGGCAGGGGGGCGAGCTGCCTCGTCCTGGGGGGCCGGAGGTGTCACTGAAGCAAGAAATAAACCAGTTTTCCCTGGGGCTGATGAATGGTTCGCCGAAAAAAAAAAAAAGAAAAGAGAAATCCAACCCTGAGACGTCGCCGGCTGGCCCTGACCTGACATTCCTGGGGTTTACGTTTAAACACGGCCCAGCGGTGCCAGCAGCTGTGCAGCCTCCCTAAAAGCAACTCAAGTCGTCCTCCCCCCCCCGCAGCAAACCTTAAATCCTCCCATTTGAAGGATCTGCAGCCCCCCCCAGGGACCTGAGAGCCCCCTCCCTGCCCTCGCAGCCCCTCTCGGGGGGCTCCCTGCCCGCGGCACCCCGGGGACGGGCAGGGCTCAGCAACAAGGCCCGAGGAGGGGCTCAGAGGGAAAACCCCCAAGCCCCAACGTCCCCCAAACCCCAACCCCTGAGCTGCCCGCGCCGCCCCGCCGCGAAAAAGCAAAAAATGCCGCCAGCTTTTCTGAGCAAATTTGGGGAGAAAACGCGACAAAACCTTCCCCCGCGCGCCGGATTTCCCGAAGAAGCCTCGGCCCCTTCCCTGGGGCAGCTCGGGGGGGGGGGGATTTCTTCCGAGTATTGCTGTTGGCTTCTCCGTAGCACGTAAGCAAGTCCAGCTTCGCTGCTGCCAAGCCGACAACCCGCGGTTGAGGTAACGGAGGGGGGGGGGTCCCCGGGGGGCGCCCCCGCGGGGTTTCGCCTCCGGCCGCGCTCCCCCGGGGGCTGGAGCAGGGGTTTGGAGAAGGCAATCCGAGAGCAGGGGTGGGGCGAAGGGAGAAAGCACTTGGGAGATCCCCCGGCTAGTTCCTCAGATCGATGTATTTCTCGCTCTTAAATAGAAAAAAAGGGGGGGGGAATAAAGTTAGGGGGGGGCATAAGGATAAAGGATGGGTCCTCGGCAGGTGGGATGGGCGGCGGTGGTGGGGGGCAGCAGGACCGGGGCTGGCGCCGTCCCCTGGGGTGAATAAATCTGCTCGGCAGGATGAGGATGAGCAGAAACCCCGGCCCTGGACACCGGGAACAGCTTCTGCAGCCCCCGGCGGCGCTCAGACCCCCGAGCCCCATCTCATCCTGCGCCGGGAGCTTGGGCTCAGCGATGCTCTGCCCCCGGCATCTTCCCCCTGAGCCTCCCTTTGTCACCTCCCCATCCCCCCCCCCCCCCCCCCCCGAGTGATGCTGATGGATGAATGGTGCCCATGCAGGGTGCGGAGCGCCGGGCGAGGAGGAAAGCGTTACCTCGGGCACCCCCTGGGCTCCTCAGCTCCGCTCCCAGCCCTGCCCTGGCAGCGCCCGACGCCCCCGTGGCCATCAGGGCCACCAGGTCCTACCTGGTCAGCGGCAGGTCTCCTCTCGCCGTTAGTGCCCTGCAGGAGCCCGGCCTCTTCGGCGAGTTTATCTGACTTAACTTCAACTACATTCTTGTCTTTACGTGCCTCTGGCTTTGTGCTAGGGGAGGGAGGTGACAATTTTGAGACGTGCTTGCGCTACCCAAGAGGGCACGTGGCTGGGGGAGCGGGGCCGGCCGTGCCCCCAGGCTCCGTCCCGGGGGATGCTCGGGGGCAGAGGGTGCCCGGGGGCTGAGGATTCGGCTCCGGGAAGCTCCGGGCTGCCCGGCCCTCCCTGCCAGGGCTCCCTCGGCTGCTCTGTGGGGCTGCTCCTCTCCTCCCTGCGCGGACGGGCTGAGCCGTGCGGACCCTGGGCTGCGGGAAAGCTGGAAGCGAGTCCCCGCCGTGCCCCCGGGTGGCTCCCACCGGCGTGATGGGATGGGAAGCAGGAGCAGGGGGAAGCAGGAGCAATGGGAAGCACGAGAAATGGGAAGCAGGAGCAAGGGGCAGCCCCTCGGGGCTCCCCGGGGGACGGCGGCAGTGCTTACATGTCCTGCTTGCCGGCGCGGCCACAGGGGATCTTGCCTTTCTTGTGCAAGAAGTAGATGACGGAGCCCAGCACGGCCACCACCAGGATGCAGACGATGATGGCCACGATGATCACGCCTTTGCTCTCCGAGGTCTTTTCATCTGGGCGAGACACGGGGAGGTCACTGCGTGTCCCACCCCGGTGCTCTCCAGCTTCTCCTCCTGTTTCTAGTTTGGAAAACCCTTCCCCAAGGAGGCACCGCGTGGACTCCCCGGTGCCTCCCCGGCTCCCCGCAGGACCGGGCACGGGGCTGAGACGAGCAGGAGGCTCCCTGCGGAACCAGGTGGAGACGGGGCCTCCGCTCCCCTCCCGGCTCGGCAGGCAGAGGCAGAGCAGCCGCGGGAGCCAGCAGCACGGCTCCGCCGGTGGCAGGCTCCCAAACCACCGAGCAGCCCCGCGGGGAGGGAAATGGGGGGGGGGGGGGGGGGTTTGGCTCACCCAGCAGCTGGATGTGCTTCTCGCTGACCCCCAGCGCGTTGGACACCCTGCACATGGCCCCCGCCCGCAGCAGGTCGTGGCTCACGCGCACCGTCAGGTTGCTGGCGACGTGCTGGTTCTCCACGTACTCGTGGGCCTGCGGGGAGGGCGAGGGGCTCAGCGCCCGGGGCCGTGCCCGGCCCCCCGGGGATACCCCAGCCCGGATCCAGCCCCCTTCCGCCCAGCTCTCACCGTCCCGTTGATGCTCCAGCGGACGGAGGGCCGGGGGAAGGCGATGGCCTTGCAGGTGAGGTTCACCACCTCGTCCTGCCGCACGTACAGCGGGGAGCTGATGGCCACGATGCGCGGCTTCCCTGCGGGGACGGCACAGCGAGCTCCTTTGGCTCCCGGGGAGGAGGGAACAAGGGGCTGACGCTGGCGGCACGGGGCTCGCCCCGGGCCGATTCTTACCCTGAACGGCCACGGCCACCTGCTTGCTCTGCTCCAGCCCCGGCACGCTGCGAGCGACCACCCGGCAGCTGAAGTTGCTGGAGGTTTCGAAGGTGAGGTTCCTCAGGAGGAGCTGGTTCCCCTCCGCCACCTTCCTGCCCTGTTGGGGAGGGACGCCCCGCGGCGCTCAGCCCCCAGCAGAAACACGCGCCCCGAGGGGGAAATCCTCCCCCCCGGCCGGGGAGCCCCTGGCTCTGCCCAGCCTCCTCCGAGCGCCGCTCACCCTCTCGTCCCTCCACTGGAAGTCCAGGTCCACGGGGCTGTGGGCGCTGCAGCTCAGCCTCACGCTGTCCCCTTCGTGCAGGGGCGAGGAGGGCTCCATCTGCACGCGGACCCCTTCGATGTCTGGGGGGGGGGGGACAGACACGGAGAGCAGGGCAGCGGGAGCGGCAGGGACGGGGCGCCACGCCGGGTCCGTCCCCCTCCCCGGGGGCTTACAGTTCACGACGAGCTCCACGTCCTTCTCCATCTGCGTCATGTCATCCAGGTCCAGGATCTGGCACCTGTACAGGCCGCTGCTGCTCTTGTTGACGCCGTGCAGGCTCAGCACCCCGCTGCTGGTGTCGGCCAGGGACGTCACGTCCTGCCACTCCTCCGGCTGCGGGCAGGGCAGCGCACGGCCCTCAGCCCCACGCGGGCACCCCGCTCCCGGGGCGGGGGGATGAGCAGGCCAGGAGCTGCCTGCCGAGGCGGGGGGAGAGGGGGCCGGGACCCCTACCCCAAGGGCCTCACCACTTTCTTGTAGAAGCTGAAGACGGGCGCCGGGTTGCCGTCGGCCTCGCACACCAGCTTCACGTCGTCGCCCTCCTTCACCAGCGCCGGCGCGGGCACGATGTGCAGCTCCACGTGCTGCGTGGGGTCTGGGGCAGGAGGGAGCGGGCAGGGTGGGTGCTGGTGTCCCATCCCCCCCCTCCCCAAGGCACCAAGCCCAGCCCCCGGCCCCCCGCTCACAGAAGACGGTGATGTTGACCCGCCGGGAATCCTTGGAGCGCCTCTGTCCCCGCAGCCAGTAGTGCACGGCGCAGTGGAACAAGGAGCTGCGGTCCTCCCGCGTGACCACGGCGAAGAGGCTGCTGCTCACCGTGTACAGCCCGCTCGACTTGCGGGTCAGCGTGGCCAGGATCTTCACCTCTGCAGGGGACGCGGCCGCTGTTCCCAGCCCGCTGGGATGCTGCGGCACGCGGCGAGGGCTCCTTCGGGCAGCCCTGGTCCCCGTCCCCATCCCCGACTCACTGTTCTCCTCGGGCTGCAGCTGCTCCCCGTTCTTGTACCAGGTGATGTTGGCCGGTGGGAAGCTGTTCTCGCTCACGCACTGGGCGATCTGCGGCGGCACAGAGCGCCTTGGGCACGGCACAGCCCCCGGGGTGCCCCCGTGAGGAGCGGGGAGAGGGGAGCCCGGCACGGCCGGGGACCCTCGGGGGGTCCCTCCTCACCTGCGGGGTGGTGCTGCTGTGCACGGGGATGCCGGCGGAGCTGGCCTCGATCTCAGGGGTCTCGGGGACCTCTGGAAGAAGCCCCCCCGACGTGTCAGGAGCGAGGGGACCGGACGCACCCCGTCCCCGTGCGGCGGAGGCACGGCCGCGCTGCCCACCACTCACTGTAGACGTGGAGCTCGGTGTGGTTCTCGCCCACGCCCTGGCTGCCCGCCCCGACCTGGCACACGAAGGTCCTGGCGTCCTGCAGGGTCACCTTGCTGATGGACAGGGCCTTGTCCTCGCCCACCGCCAGCCGCCCCTTGTAGCTCGTCTCCTCCTCCAGCACCTCGCCGCCCGCGACGCGCAGCAGCTTCACCCGGCTGCTGCGATCCACCTGCGGGGCGAGGGGACGAGGACGGGCTGACGGAGAGCCCCGGGGACAGCCACCACCGCCCCGACCCTCGGCACCACGGCACTCACGTAGAACCAGTCGATGTAGCTGTAGGAGCCGTTCCCCGGGATGGAGAAGCTGCACTCGATCCTGGCCGTGGACTCGCTCTCCGCTTCGACCACCTCCGGCATGGAGACCTCCAGGCCGCTGGCTGCACCTAGGGGCAGGCACGCCACGCTGGCACCGCCGCATCCCCGAGACCACCCCGGGACCCCCGGCTCCGTGCCCAGCCCAGAAGCAGGACGCTCGGCTCCGTCCCGAGGGCAGCTCCTCGCCGCCTCTCTGCCCGCGGAGCCGCGCGGGCGCTGCCTGCCCGCAGCACGGGTGGCACCGGGACCCGCAGGCCGGTAATGGAGCTCCTGGCCACGCTCCAGGGCGGCTCCAGGAGGTAATGGCTATCGATCCCGGGCGGGGAGCGGGCTGAGCAGCTGCCCTGCGCTGGGGCTGGGGGCTGAGCACCATCGGCTGGGCACGGTGCAGAGAAGGGCTGCGTCATGCCACGGCCGGGAGCGCCGCCGCCTCCACGCTGGCACCGCAGGGGCTAAATTAAGGGGGTCTGCACGCCCCACGCAGAGCCCCCCAAGGAGGGGACGGTGACAGGGAGCCCAGGATGGGGTCCGGCAGCTCAGCACCAGCAGCCCAGCCCAGGTATGGGAGCTGGGAACTGGGAACGAGAGGGCTGCAGGAAGGCAGCTGTGTCAACAGCTCCCTGATAGCGCCACCGCTATCAGCTGCTCAGCCTCGCCAGGGAGGGAACTTCAAAGGGCAGTGCCCTGCCTGCGAAATGCTCTTGATCTGAAGTGGGTACACGGCGGCACCGCCGCGACACGCAGCCAGGAGCCCTTCTGCCACCAAGAAAAAGGTGCTGGCTCACGCAGGGGACACCCCGACAGCCGGCTCCTGGCCCTCACCTCCCCGTGCGCCCAGCGCACCGAGCGAAGAGGGACAACAAGCAAAGCAGTGCAGGAAAAGGAGGAGGCAGAAAAACAGGTGAAAGCCCCAGAGATAAGCAGGCAGCGGGGTCAGGAAACCAGACCAAGCACGCACGGGAAAGAACAACTTAGCACCGGAGGCACCTGGCCACGACGCCGGGCACCCCCAGCCCTGCGCACGCCTGGGGTGCAGCCCAGCCGCTGCCCCTGCTCCTCGCCATTCCCAGACCCCCAGCACGGTCCCGGCCACCCCCAGGAGATGGAAGCTGCTGGCCCGCTCGGAGCGGGAGCCCTCGAGCCCTCGTCCTGGCGGCAAAGCAGCGAAACCATGAGCTCAGAGCTGGGGAATGGCTGGCATCCGCGGCTGGCACAAGGCACCCTCCTACCCGCCCGCTGCCCTTGAGGAGGCGGACACGGGGGCTGCAGCCCCCTCCCTGCTCCCCCAGGGCAGGCTGGCTACCGGGGGGAAGGGCTCGCCAGCCCTGCCGAGAGCACCCAGTGACACCCCAAGTGCTGCTGGAAGTGGGGGAGGGACGCAGCCCTGGGGACACAAGCGCCCCTCGTGCAGCCCCTGGGCGAGACCCGCAGCTGACCGCGTGCGTGGGCGAGCTGGAGAGGCGCCGGGCACAGGATCCCTGCGATACCGGCCTCGGCTCTGGGGACACGGTGACGCACCCTCGCGCCCCGCTGCAGTCCCGTGGGGGCCACCGGGGCAGGGCTGGGAGCCGCTGGCCCCGCGTGGAGCAGCCCGAGTGCGGCACTGAGCGCCTGGTGCAGCTCCAGCAGGGGACCCGCGGAGAGATCCGGAGAGGGGCGCCTGCAGCGAGCGAGCGGGGAAGGGAGGAGAGCCCCCTGCGCCTTTCCATCTGGCTGGCGGACAGCCGGCCGGCAGCCAGGGCTCCGCGAGAACAAAGCTTTGCTTTTAGAGCCGGGGAAAAGGGGTGGGGAGCAGCGCGGCCCCTCCGCCAGCCTCCCGCGGAGCCGAGGTGCGCGAGAAGGCGGCGAGGAGAAGCGTGGCTGCGGCGTAGGGTCGTGCGTGTGTGTGTGTGTGTGTGTCCCAGAAAGGGGGGCACCGCAGGGGGCCGGTGCCTGAGGTTTCCCAGGTTTTTCTGGGTGCCTCTCGGGGAAAGCAGCTGCAGGCGGATCCTCGCCGGGCCGGGGCTGGGGCCAAAGCTCTGCAACACGGCCCCCAGCAGCTCCCCCCCGATCCTTGTGCAGCGGGAGAAGCAAACCTCAGAGCCCCCAGCCCTGCAGCCAGCTGGAAACACCCGCAGGGCCCCCTCCACCAGCCCTGCACCAGGGGCCAGGCTTGCACCAGCAGCCCCAGTGCGAGCTCCCTGTGCCCCCTGCCCTGGTGGGGGGGTGCACGGTGAGCCCCCCAGCCTGCCTGGGGAGGGTTTGGCCGCAGCCCTTCGTGCTTCGGGGAAGCATCGAGCCCTTCGCCGTGGCTGGGCTTGCAGGGAGCCCGCCGACGACGACCGGCAGGCGCCTGGCTCGGCACGCGTGCGGCGAGGAGGGGATCCCAGCACCGGCCGGGGGTGGGAGCAGCCGGCGCTCGGCTCCCCCGTGGTGCTGAGCTTTCGGCCAGAGAGGGCTTCCCCGGCACCCGGGGCCACCTCCGCACAGGGCAAGGACGGACGAGGCAGGAGGGAGGCAGGGAGCTGCCGGAGCACCGGGACCCCTCCCTGGAGCTCGGCGAGGGGCAGGAAGCGCAGCCCCCCCCAACTTTACCCAAGGGGGGGGGGGTGAAAACAGGCTGGAAAGAAGGATAAAAAAAGAAAGAGCGTGAAAAGCCAAGAGAAACACCGCGCCCGGGGGAAAAACTCCTTAGAAGGCAAGGGGTGGATGCTTCCCAACAACCTGACCGCCGCACCCCGAGCGCACGTGGGGGCACCCCGGCACCCTGCCCCACAAAGCGTGGCCCCCGCAGCCTGGCTAGTGGCAGCCGCCTGCTGCTAGCCACCGGGCCGGCGTCCCTGGGGGGCCAGCAGGGAGCACCCCCCCCCCGCCCTGCGCTGCTTTTTGGGAAGGGGGGGGGGGCTGCAAAGGGACCCCCAGGGTGGCACCAGCTCCACGCCTGGAGGCTGAAGAGGAGCCTGGGGGCGGGCAGGGCTGGGGAAGGGGGTGTCTGGGTGGGGGGGTTATTGGGGGGGGCTGCTCCACACCCCCCCCAGGGCTGCCCCCCCCCCCATGATTTGGGCACTCCTGGCCCCCGGCCGGGCGGTGCCCCAAGGGCGTCAGCTTCGATCTGCGCCCGGGGACG